>NC_080023.1:32032368-32332631 GCF_030020395.1 Manis pentadactyla | reverse complement strand
AGGAAGGGGGCAAGAGAAGGAGGATAAAGGAGGTTGGTTATTCTGCCTCTCTTGGAAGCCAGTTGTAGGAGCCCTGGGCTTGTGGGCCTCCCCTTCCCAGGCGCCCAGATTGTCTACTTGTACCCCAGACAGGCCAGTGTCTGAGACACCATCTTTCCTTCCTGTTTACCACCACCACCACAGGTGAGCAGTGCAGAACCTCCCCGACATCTCAGGACCCAGACTTAATTGATTAGCAGCTTTTTTTAGTGAACTTTAACTGGAGTTCATTACATGTTAAAGCCTTGGATGGGTCCCCTTTTGATTATTAACATATTGCTGAAGTGGAGGTCTTTTATTTATCCATCTGGTTGTTAATATGACACCTACCTCATGTCAGGCACAGGCCCATAGCAGAGACAGGTAACCCAAACAATTACAATGCAGAGACCTGAAACCCAGACAATTATAATGGAAGGGGCTGGGTTGAGCCTTACTTCATTGAGGGAGTGGTTTTCTCTATCTTTGAAATCCCAGTCCCAAGCCAGGTGTCTGAGGTAAAAATTACCCAGTAAAAGTTTGTGCACCTAACAAATGGAGTGCTATGGGAGCCCAGACAGGGACACCTATATCAAGAAGATGGAAGTGAGGGAAGACTTCCTGGAGGAGAGGACACAATCTGAGTCTTAAAAGATAAATTGGCCAGGGCAGAAAGTATACAGAAAAGGAAGCTCTAATTCAACATCTCTGTCCTGCAACACACACACACACACACACACACACACATGGGTTCCTGATATACAGGAAACAGAAGTATGCTCTCTTTGCAAATGGTAATAACTACACTATTATCTATTTCAAGGACAATGAAGTAATTAATGTGAGAGAGATGGGACTTTGGTAAGCTTGAGAATGTCAGAGTTCTGCAGAGGAAAATCGACAGTACTGTGATTTGTTGTGATATTTTTCACACTATATAATTGGAGTTTGTAACTGCTTAATCAATTAAAGATTAAGTAGTCAGCCTTAAATGCTACTGTGCAACTGAAAGAACAATTTATTACAAGAAAGGTTATTGGAAGAAAGCCAGCTTGCAATCAGAGGCCCACCACTGTAGGTAGCAGTGGACTGGGGCTCCAGAACCAGGCTGCCCTGCTCAACCTGGAGAAAGAAAGAAATAGGAGCCCTTGGAAACTGACTGTGGGTTGAGGATGAAGAAAACCCCCTGCCTCTGCTGACAGCAAGGCTTCTGGCAAAAGTAACACTACACATACAACTAAGACAGAGACTGTAGGAGGAGGGGAAAGATGATGAATTCAATATGGACATGTTCAGATTCAGTTTAGTGGGACATCCAAATACTAATGTACAGGTGCGTGGCAGGAGATTGAGTCTGTGATGTCAGGGTTCCAGGTAGAAATTTGGGCATCCTCAGCGTACAGGTGGATGGTTGCAGAAACCATGGCTATTCCTACTGGATTTCTTGGCTCAAACTGATTTACATAATTTTGGATGAGAAAAGTGCATAGTAAATTCCAAAGGGAATTCTATTTTACTTGGTAGAGTGGACAACAGTTGCAATAAAGTAAGTGTTTGTGGACCTACCAGATGGATATATACATGGATGGATGGTTGAATGAAGTTGAGGAGGTTAGAGTCATGAAAATCTGATGTTTTCTTCTTTTACTTTACTTCATGATTTGTTTGGTTTAGTTCTGGAAAGAAAAAAATATATGACTTCTTAAAGAGGCAAAAAGGCAACATTTGGATGCAATACAATGGAAGATTTTATTCCTGCTTTTAAAAATCAGGGAGCCTTTCATTGTCTAAGCCAACCAATTTCAGACCATTTGATGTGTATTATTGCCATTAGGTATTAATGCCCTAGCAATGACTGGCCCACTGCTGCCTTCACAGCAAACCCAGATGGAGATGACCCGTCGAGTGACAGACTGGGTACTGTTCAGCTAGCAAACACGTGCTTTCACACATGACTTCCCATGGGGAAATGTGAGTCTTGACTCTACACTCCTTGCCAGAGACCAAGTGGTTTTAAAAGAAGAAGTGTGGGATACCAGGCATTGGTTTGTAAAAGCCACCTCTTATACAAATGGTCATACCATGGTCTCAGGGGCTGCAAAATAGACCAAGACTCTAACAGTCAATCACACCAGTATCAAGGAAATACACAGGGAAGGTTAAAAACAAGTCTTCCATTAGCATTGATGGATAATTTTTACCTTATGAGGGTAAGTTAGTTCTGACCCTTCATGAATCATTGAAGATATGCTTAAAATGCACAGTTGTGACCAAAATGATTAAAATGTGTTCATACCTCACTATAGGCACCAAATGGTTTGGGCAATGCCAAGGAAATTACAAATCCAATTTGTAGTTCAGGAAGGTCATCAGGACTCAGATTCATTATCTGCTGAGACTTTGCTTTCCATTTATTACTCTCCTTTGAGTGAAATGGAACTGTGGAAGCAGAGCAGAAACCTCAGTTCATTCAACCCTGACACGTTATTTGTGTCTACAATTTCGCCATAAATTTGGAGAAGGAGAGACAGAAATTGCAAATGCAGGGATTTAAATCCCCTTGTGCTACATTTGTCAAGACGAGCAGATTGTAAATTGCCTCTTGCAAATATGATATGCATTTGGGCATCAAGCTAATAACTCTGAACCACAGACACATTCATTGGCGTGGTGTTTCCCTCCAGAAGTTTCTGAAATTACTTCTGTAGTCATTACATGTCCCAGAGCTGTTCAGGTTTAGCAGGAAGATTAGAAAGGCTTTCTGACTAAGTTGGAGTCTTTTTTCAATGAGATGGAAATGACAAATTTTTCTGTTTACATGATCACAGTCTTCATAAACTGTGTATTTGGAGTACTTGGTTTGAGCTTTCTGAGCTCAAGGAGCTCAGAAAGCAAGGAGAGATGTATACAGTCATCAAAATTGTGTTAGAACTGTATAGGAACATTGGTGATGAAGACATCCCAACTATTGAGACGCTCTCACTCACATTTCTGGCCCTTCTATTGAAAAATAATCTGTGTATTTTACTTAAGTCTTTGGCAGGGCCCTATCCTCTCTTATCTTTCTGACCAGAAGCACTTTTATTTTGCTTCTTGTTTTAATTTTTAAAAATTTCATTTTGTGAGCCATCCATTGATACATTCGCATTATACAAATATTTAAACACTACAGACAACACTAGAGTCCCCTCTGATTACTATTGCAAATTCTGACATTCTCCCTGACACTATTGCAACCCTTTTCACCCCAATCACAAGCATTGTTGATAGTTTTGTATCTTTCTAGATCTTCTAGGGGAGTATGTGTATATGTGTGTGTGTGTGTGTATGTTATATGTAAATATATTACAAGTTCCATACTGTAACTCTTTTTTTTACTCATTGATGCATCTTGGAGTTCTGTTACTACAAAGATGTATTCTAGTCTGTTATGGGCTGAATGTTTCTGTCCCCTCAAAATTCATAGGTTGAGGCCTAATCCCAGATGCAATGGTATTTAGAGGTGGAGCCTTTGGGAAGTAATTAGGTCATAAGGATGGAATCTTCATGAATGGGATTAGTGCCCTTATAAGACGAGACACAAGAAAGCTTGCTTCTTCTCTCTGCTCTCTGCTGTGTAAGGATGCAACAAAAAGCCATTTGCAAACAGAAAGTTGGTTTCCACCAGATACTGAATCTGCTGGCATATCACTCTTGGACTTTCCAGCCTCTAAAACTGGAGAAATAAATGTTTGTTGTTTAAGCAGTCTAGTCTACGGCGTGTTTGTTATAGCAACCCAAATTGCTATGACACAGGCTTCTCTTTATTCTTTTTAACTGTTGTATAATATTCTACAGTATTGAAATACCACAGTTATTCATTTTAGTTGGTTCTAATTTTTTCCCTGTAGTCTATTCCTGCCTGATGAAGAATCTTGAAAAATTCCTCGGAGTGAATTCTTTTAAGTAAAAAATATAAGTTCCATTCACTTTAATGGAAAAAATGTTTATGCATTTCTAAGCCCCCCAAATCCTACTCATACTGTAACACCTAATACCATTCAAATGGATACCATTACTCCTATTGTTCACTTAAGGTTTTGATGTATTTGTCCATTCAACAAATAATAACAGCACCTACTATATGCCAAGCACTGCTTTGGGTGCTGGGAATATAATAACAAACAAAAACTATCCCTGTTTTTTGGAGCTTACATTCTAGTGCAAGAGACAGATAATAGACAAGTAAGTAAGATGGAGAGGATGTTAGGTAGTGATACATCTTAAGGAGAAAGAAAGCAGGGAAAGGGAATATAGATATTCCCCACTTTTTGGAAGTTTGTCTTATATCACTTTGCTTTTACAAAAAAGCTATTTCAGTACCTGTTCTTGTTAACTGAAAAAATCTGAAGAGGATTTTCACTTTTATTAAAAAAAGGTGAACAGCAAAAATAGCATTTAGCATTTGTTTTGCAGTGAGCCTTTACAGAGGGAGCACATACCTCGATAGTGAGAGTTACCCCACCAAGCTCCTTCCTCGGGAACTACACTCAGCATCAGGTCACCATAGCTTTACCCTGATGTGTTTTGTGCATCCAGTAACTAGCAAGATGTGTCCTAAGGTATCAGAAAAGCCTATCAGAGGTTAATTCTGGGGTCTGGGAACACTAAAAATTTTCCGTATAAATTACTGTTTTTTTTAAAAATGTTTTTGTTTTATGCCATTTTGGTTTACCAAAGTTTTCATAGGAGCGCTCTACTTCTTTTGCATAGCAGGGGGAGTGCCTGTATAAAATATAGTGAGTGTTGCAAGTAGACTTGAAGAGACTTCACTGAGAAGGTATCTTTTGAATAAAGTGAGGGCGGGACTGTGAGGCTCTCTGGAAGAAGTATCCTACACATTCCTAAGATGCCCTCTTGGACCCAACAATTCTTTCTGACGGAAGTGGCTGGAGCCCTTCTGCCCTGCAGTTCATCATTTGGTTTCTTGTCCTTTATCACATTTTTCTAGCAGTATATTTTCTCCCAAAGATAGCAGACTAGAGCTTTCCTGCAGAAATGTCAAAAGGCGACCATAGTTTTCAGTGGGAAATGGATCAATCAATGTGAAGTTTATAACATGAGGGAGAATGGAACACATAAGCTATCCACTTTCTCTTGGATCAGAGGCATCGGCAGGAAAAACGTAGTTAGCCCTTTCTCTCTGACAGGGAAATTTATGGAACAATTTGTGTCTGCCTGAGGCCACAGGATAAAGAAGAGCTCAGGTATTAGCTGGAAGAGAACTCAACCCAAGGGAAAATGCACAACTTTTGCTTTTTATGACCACTTATCTGCTATCACTGTGGGCTCTGTGTAGCATTTTATAACTACCTAGATATAAAACCTTGCTCTTCCAATTATTAGTTGGATAACTCTAAGCAGATTATTTTAATTTCTCCGAGCTTCACTTTTCATCTGTAAAATGGGTATGATAATAGTAGCTACCTCATAAGGTCGATGTTGGGGATTAAATGAGATGGTGGAGGTAAGGTGTCTGGAACTCAATAAATAAGGATGCCACCCCCCCATCATCACAGTCACCGTGACCACCACTACCACCACCATCAGGGTCACCATTATTTCTTGGGCTAACTAGGCAACAGCACCTAGATCAGGGACAAGAAGGAATTATTTAGTACATCTTTAAAAGGTTTATCAGTATCTCACGGAACTTGAAGGTTCACCTGAAAGGCTGCCTAGGCAAGCCGTTAATCTTCAAGTCAAGGAAAGCATTAAAACCCCAATGCTCCAGGCAGGTGGAAGAGGGTTAAGGATATTCGGGAAGAGTGGTTTACAAATGGGCTTCCCTGGCCCCAGAGAAGGGAGAGGGGGAGGAGGAAATGGAACCATTTGAGGAATATCAAGGGTACCTGTGAGACAGAAGCGCTGTGTTCATGACGGCCAGGTAGCTGCTTGATGTAAACGTCTGTGAAGCGGTGAAGAGGCCTGTGGGGAGAACAGTCTGGGGGCCTAAAACTGCACTTGGCTTCATTGCGTCTCTTTAGTTCCAGTTTGTTCTCTGTTGCATGGAAACAATGGAAGCTGACGAAGCTGACGACCACAGTCTTCAGCTACAAAACCACCTCTCGTGGATGAAGAGAGCTAAACATCTAAGTGTTCAGATATCTCTAAAAATAATGTTAGGTTTCTCTTTCAGGGGAGGCTGTGGATGATGGTTTAAAATGCTAGCTAGGCAGGCCAGACTGACCTGGGTTTGATTCCTAGCTGTGTTACTAGTTGGGTAACATGGGGTGAGTTATGTAGTTTCTTTGGTCTCAGTGTTCCCCTTTGGGAATACTATCCACCCAATAGGGTAGTTACCGAGATTAACTGGGATAATGCATATGAGACACTCAGCATCGTGCCCAAGCCCATAGTAAATACTTATGAATTATTGTTATTGAGATCTTCTGGATGCATTGTTTTCTGGTGGGATAAATGGGGAAGGGATAGTATTAAGTGTAGAGAAAGGGGAGAAGAGATTTGGAAAAGAAAGGCCGAACTTTAAAAGCTGATCCAGAGAGAGGTATTTAATGACTGTCAAAAAAAATTATTATAATTCTGAGAGAAAAAGGGTAAAGATGGCAGGGACTCAAAGGCAGAGGCTTAGCTTTGCGTTTTGCCAAGGTTCCATCCATCTGGCCTTGGCTTTTACGCTTGCTTTTTCCTCCAAATGGCAGCTCTAGAAGCGTGGGGGTGAAACCCAGGTCAGGAAGATAGACCGTCTCTGCAGCCCCCTAACTTCTGTACTCAGTGAAGGCATATGAAAAACGTACATATTATTCTTTTGCAATATAGAATTCCTTTGAGACTAATAGAAAAGACAGGCCTGTCAAGTGAGTCAGCAGTGACCACAGGCGGGCATAATCCTATTGCGTCTTGGCTGACAGCTCATGCAGAAAAAAATATTCTTTGATCCAGACAAAGGTAAATGTAGCTCCAATCCCAACACAAAATCCTGGCCTTCCATAATCAGCTTCTATTCCCAGTCTATGATGACCCTAGCATCAGACATAGCAGAAAGACAATCAAAACAATTTTCTACTGTTGGGTTGTGATAATGTAATCATCGCCAAAGGTAAAACGCTCAAAGGGTAGAATAACTCAGATTATTTTCAGAACCAAGCAAAACAAAAGCAAACAAACAAAAAAACTGCAACGGTGTCTTTCCTCAGGTTTGTTTAATAGCAGATATTGTAATGAAGCATCTCTTATAGGTGAACATATAGAAAATGAACACAAAACTAAATAAGTTATGAGAGCTAGAAAAATAAAACAAATGGCTAACCACATGATTTTTTCTTTTATGTAAAGACTGGCTGGTCTGAATTCGCTCCTAGGGCTTTTTGAATGCTAATCAACTACAACACCAAGGCAAAATTACAGTTCCAAGATGGATTTTCAATATCTCTTCTGATGTGCCATTCCGAACACAGTAATTTAAGAAACCAAGTTGAACCTGAATGTGAGTATCAGAATATAGGGCATGCTTAAGAGGGAGACTGAAGGGTAATTTTTGCACTACAAAAATTAGTTTGACCTTGAGAAATACTTGCTCTCATAAAATTGAGTCTGGATTGAAATCCTGTATTATGATCCACCCCATATGTTCAGTGCATGTATATGTATACACACACACTTTTTTTTTTTTAGGATGGAAAAGAAATGTCATTTCACATTTTTGCTAAATTACTTCCCTATGAGGTTATATCCTAGATCCCTGGGATGGCTGTATTTGGAATCTGCCTGCTTTTGTTTCTAACTTAATCTCAGCATGGCCAGCCTGTGGAGAAGGTAGGTGACTTCCCAGATATTCAAGCACCTCAGGGCAGCTGATTTCTACAAAGCAAAGGAAAAACTCTTGTCTCTAGAGTCAGACCTCCACCTTACATTTACCCTTTCCTTTAGCCTGTCCAAGGCGGGGCTTCTTTTATTCCTGTGGGCTCTGCAGCTGAGGCGCATGGTTCCTTAGCTGGTGTTGCTGAGGCTGCTGCATGTCCCAGCTCACTCCTGCCACTGCCTCAGCCAGTCACCCCACTCATTTAATCATGAGCTTGATGTGCAGCTCAGTGAGAGACCCAGAGAAAAGAGAGCCTTCCATTCTCAGTAGCACAGAAGCTTAGGCCTCTGCTTTAAGATTTGGGACTCAATTTTGCCCTTTAGAGTCATATGTATCAATACCCCAAAGCAATTTTTCTTGGATGCATTTGCTTTGACTTTGAAATATGCTTTTGATGCTTTCTGTTTAATAAGACACAGGCCGAGGACTACATTCATTATTTAGGCTAGAACTTATTTTGCACTTGATGTAAGAAAAAAACCTGGCACACTTGTTCAGGGTAATTGCATAGAGTGAAATGAACCCAATTTATGTAAAGGATTATTAAATGAACATCAAATTTCCAAAGTAAGCCTGCTAAATCATTCATTCAGTAACTGATTGACACTTGTCCAGATCTGGATCCCATGTTTTGCCAGGTTTTAAAGTAAAGCAAAGCATCATTTTAATGTGATGGTGAAAAACAGCATTGAAAGAGAGCAATCCTGGAGGGGTTATGGGGGGGTGGATATATTTTAAGTGATTATTCTATCTTAAATAATGTAATTCACAGAACAGGGAGCTAGGCCCCAGGAACTATCTTTCAGCCTGTTTCCAACTGGCAACCTTTGACATTTATTAAAAGGTATGTAAATACAATGTAAATAAGTCAGCTACTTTGTAAAGAATAATTATCTCTTGTATTCTTTTACAGATTTCTATTTCATTTTATGATTAAAACTCTTGCTATCACTATAATGTACAATCACAGTATCAGTTGGTCACAGGGACAGCAGTACAGCAGGGAGAATATAGTCATTGATTCCGTAACATCTTTCTATGTTGATAGAACCACACTAGAGGGGGTGAGGATTTATAAGTATGGGTAACTGTTGAACCACTATGTTGTACATTTGAAACCAATACAAGATTCTATATCAATCATACTTCAATTAAAAAAAAACAAAAGAACCTTTTGCTATGTACTGAATGGTTGCAGTTGGGCATAGTTTAATTCTAGCTCCCTTGAAACTATTTGTTTCTTTTCCATTTGCCCTTAACATCTATAAGTCTGGTGCTAAAAAGTCTGATGTGAAGAAACTGTAAGTCTAAGTCCTTTCCTCTGCTCTACACATAAAAAAATCTAAAATTTCTGAAGAGGTAAAGGCAACATTTTCATCCATCATTCTCTAGATTTAATAGAAATATTTCAGGCAATCAAAAAGCAAGTAGAAAAAAAAACACCTTTAATTGATTCTTCAGAGAATTTTTTTCCAGATTGTAAATAAATTGTTCTTTTGTTTTCTATTTGGCTGTTTTAGGAGATACACAAATGAAACACAGGCCATAGGCAAATGAAATGCTAATAAGACATGGGATGGTACTGACATATCCCTATTTTGCCTGTTCGGAACAAAGGCATTCTATTCTATTAGGGGAATAAAAGCAAATGTGTGAATGAGGGATTTTCACTTTGCAGAAGTACAGGCTTCATTTGCCCTGGAGAAAGCCACTGGGTAATTGACATCTTGTGACAGTGTCTGTAAGGATATCAGTGGGCTCTGAACTAGGAGCATTAGATAGAATGCCCACCTGGAATGAACTCGTGGAGCTCAGGAGAACTGCCCGTTGACAGTGGGTCTCTGGCTGCAGGGTCTGGCGGCCTCTCAGGGATCAATATACCAGTGAGCCAACCTACACGTCAGTGATTCCTGCCCTTAGAGGCAATGATAGTATTTGTCACAGGTGAGTGTGATCTGTGTATTCAGGGACCAGCTTGATTCAACTGCAGAAGACTAAAAAATACAGACAGAGGGGTCTACTGTGTTGAAACCCCTTTAATTTTCTATTAGAATGCTTCTAAGCTTTGTAATTTTTGCTATCATATACTTAGGGCTATAAGAACACAATTTTAAACCAAATCCTCTTTAGTATCCCTTTTCATATATATTTTCACCTCATATATAAAGTTTGAGATAGGAAAGTTCAAGGAGGGTGGAAAAATACAATAAACTGAAGGGCAGGACATTAAAAAGCAAGAATTTATCTTGCTCTTCAAATTTTTTAAGAGTTAGAAAATTTATTAGTATTTGTAAGCATTTTAAGAATTATTATAAATTCTTTTTCAGAATATTTGTCTCTAATGGGGTGAGATCATGTTCCTCTCTTGTGAGCACACAGTAGAAACTCAATAAATGCTTATTTTGAGAATGAATGGCTATAAAGAGATACTTATGTTCCTCTTTTATCATAATAGGCAATATCAACAAGAATGTTATCTTTTTCCATGATATTTATGAAACAAAACTTCATTCATTATAAATCAAAAACTGATTTGACGTAGTACTATAAGAATGGGGGATTTAAGGGATTACAGAAAAGTCTAGGATCTGCCCATGAATTTCTAACTACAGCATGCTTGGCCTGGAAAATGGAAATGAAAATTTGTGAATGAATTTCAGATTAAAGGAAATGATCAATACAAAGCTGGGAAACTTTAAATTAACCTAAAGAAAACACAATTATTTGTAAAAACAACCATATACATTAAGAGAAATGATACTCTCTTTCAACCTGCATTCTCAGTACTGTCTGTGCAAAACTGCATGTAGTGTTCTTAAATAGGCATCTGTGGCCAGATGCATAGAAAGCATCCCCTTAAATGATATTTATCAAAGCAATGTGGCCTGCTGTTCCTTTTAACTAGATGGAGTCTGGCCAGGTCACGGCTCTGCTTTTGAACAGCTGGTCTGGATGTGTGACACTTGCAGAATGGGCAGCAGCAGCTGGAAGGCATCCTGAATGTATGTTGTGCTATTGCAACCCTGCGGGAGGAGAAAGACGTGGTAGAAGGGTTATTTTCACAGTTTAAGCTTGACAATTTTTCCAATTTGATAATGCTCCCTCTCGTCAAATCTCATAATATTTTATAATATTTTTCTTGTAATGTTGATGCTTAAAGCAAATGTAAACACATTCCCTTTGGATGGAATGCACCTAGCTCTTCATTACTATACTAACAGAGAAGAATTCACTCAAAATGAGAGACAAGACGTTTCCGTAGACTTTGAGGGTACATCAGTATGTGTATATGCATGACCTGATATATCCAGTCTTACCAATCCTCTTTCCAGACCAACTCTACTTCCTATGAAGGAGACTCCAATGTGTCCTAACCTACAGATAATAAACAAGAACAGTGTACATAAAGCTAACCAGAGACATTATTGTGCAGTTATTCATAGCAAATCCTGGAACCCTGCATCCTCCCATGCATGTTGGTACCTTTTACTTGTTTTGGGTATTTGATGTGCTATTCTAATATACAGTATTACACAGAAAGGCCTTTTAAAGTTTCAGATAACTAGAACATGAGAAAACTTCTGCTGGGGGAGTGAATGAACATTTGATCTCATATTCTTCATGACCTGACATGGTAAATGAGTCTGTTAATGCCTTTTGGGTGAAAAGGAGAGATTTTCTTGTTCTATATTCTGCCTCTGTCTGCCGGGGTGTCCTCTTAGCTGTGTCTGTGTCTCCAGAACCTGCCCCTACAGCTCCTTGTCCCTTCTAGGCAACTGCACCCCACAGTGTGGCTGTGTCCTAAACAATAATACTTGGTGCCACCACTTTGTTAATTTTGTATCTTGGTAGTTTTCCTTAACAGTAAGGTATAATTCTTAAAAACACTGCTACAAATATGTAGGTAGCCCTCCCTGACTTGGCATTTGGTAACTTCCAAATTTTGCAATCGACAGCTTCTTCAGACAGCAAAAAACATATGTACTGCCCATGTTCTAACTCAGGTTCTTAACACCTTGAGGCTTCATCCAGGTGACTTGGAGGTACAGACGTGCCAGTTCCTTATCCTTCAGCTTTTAATGCGAAGGGTTTCTCCACTAGCCACAGCTTATGAGTCAAGAATGAGGCCCCCCGGGCCTCTTTTCTTCTCTTTTATATCACTGCTTCTGGCAAAGGCACAGGGCTGTCGGGGAAGCTTCAAGTCCATGTCACAAAGTCTTTGTGAGTGGGCAGCCCACAGAGTGAGCAGCCACAGACGGTAGTGCTTCTGGTCGCTGAAAGAGCAGAAGCTAGACAGTCTACTTGTCATTTCTGCCTGTTTGGAACTTAGACCCAGCTAAAGTGAAACTTATTGTGAATGCAGGTAAGTGCCCATTTTTACAAAAATCACCATGGAGCAAGAATCGCTCATTGCAGCCAATAATCATGGTGTTGTATCTGGTGTCAAAATTGACAGTAGAAATAAGCTTCTGCCAGAGGAAACAGCAACAGGAATAACGTGCAAGCTTAGTGTTTCTCTTTATAACCTTGAATTCTTGAAAATTAGGTATTGTTGCTTCACCCGAGGGTTTACAGCTGGTGGAACTACACAAATGTACTCAAAAAAGACTGTCGATGATAAAATTTAGAATTGCAATAATACTTGCTGCCTGGAGAAAGACAACTAAATGTAGCTTTAGTTTGCTTTGATCCAAAAGCACTTTCTTCCTGGGGCCACTTACCTCTAACAATACACTATTGATCATAGGGTTAAGGACTTCAGCCTTCTTGTTGCTCTGCAGAATTAAAAGGATGAAATTGACAGATTAGGTGCTCATACTAAGACTTGTCACATAAAATATCATATGCTGGCTTTGCTGAGGGACCTTTTAAGAGAGGAAGGGGAGGAAATGTTGAGGGCTTATTATAGACCAGGCTTCATATTTGGTGCTTCCTCTATATGATCTCATTTAATTTTGTAGAAATCCTAAAAGGTACCATGATAACCCTAATTTAAAGATGAGAAAATAGGAATCAGGGAGACTAACTTGTTTAAGTCACACAGCTAGAAACTGAAACTCAGACCTTTTTAACTATCTGCAGCTTGTAGCGGATCTGGGACTCAGGTGAGATGAGCGAGGCTGAGCTGTGCAAGTACAGGGTCAGATCCTGACTTCACTTAAAATATAGGTATTTTGTTCATTATGACTTTTTTGCATTCATTTTGATTTTTAAAAATATTGCATTAAAATATCTAGATGACTAAAGTTGTTTCTTTGTCTTTTTTGAGGGGCTCCCCTTAGATTCTGCAGTGGTGTTGAGTACCATAGTTGCCTATCCTAATCGAGCCCTGGTCCGTAGTCCTTTTTTTTTTTTCTTGTCCTTTTAAATGGAAACATGGGTACTTGGTTACAGGGTGTGTCTTCCAAATTAGCAGCAAAATTAAAAACATTCTTATATATGACATGCAAAATTAAAACATTCTTAAATATGGCATGCACTAGGTCTTCAGATCCTACTTTGCAAATCATGAATAAGCACAGAATACAGAGCCTGATATAAAGTAGGTATTCAAAAGTAGGAGCTAGTGTTGGTATCATCATCATTATTATTTCTACTATTGTTCTATCAATCAACAGTGTTCTCTATTTAAAAAATTCTATCTGTTCTTAGATAATCAGTAATTAAAGGGGTTGGAAAGAGAGGAGGTAATCTTAATAGGCTGCTTCCCTTACTGTACCTGGAAGACTTTATGATAAACAGAAGCATAAAAATGAAATAAATCTTCCCAGAGCAGCTCACTTTCACTGACATTACTCTGTAGAGGGCAAAGCAATGTCTTACTGGGGAAACCATAATGGAATCTTGGGAAAAAAAGTCTTCAAAAAGCCAGTTATTTTAGTAAGTAACCAGAAAATCCATTATGGTATTTGCTTTCATGTTTATTTGATTATCAATAAACCTCTAAAATATAATAAAAATGAGGGCAATAAAATGACATTGGTTCTTAGAATCAATGAGATGTGCAAGCAATTTAAATGGAGTCTGGAGAGCAATATACACTCATTAACTTCAAGTTATGAGTGATGGCGGTTGTAGAGAATAGGAGCAATAATGATGGAAATGATTCACCACAGCCTCAAATCAGGTGTATTGTTGTGGTCATGTGGCATTTCAATAAACTCTGTTTAGCTTAGCTTTCTCTTTCTCCAAAGTGATCATTTGTGTCTCCCTGATTTTGTGCATGCAAATATTTGTATACATGTGTGTACAATATATGTAAGTGTGTATATATAAGTTTTAGTACACACCCATCTGCCATAGCCTTGCTGCTAAAAATGCAGACTGTGGATCAGGAACATTGGTATCACTTGGGAGCTTGTTAGAATGTAGAATCTCAGTCCCCATCCTTCTACTGCATAAGAACCTGCATGTTAACAAGTTCTCTAGGTGACTTGCTTCCACATTAAGGTCTGAGAAATACTGTGCCAGAATACATTATGTTAAACAGAAAGGCAAGAAATACCATGAATATTAACTACTAATGTAAGTAAATTAATGTTTAACATGAATCATATAAGACATATAATACATACACATGCAGACATATACATCCTCCTCACAAGATAACCATAGATAATCAGACAGCTGGCTATCTGTCTGATGGAAGCCACCTCGGAGTTGAGAGATCGATAGAAAGCCTGGATGAATCAGTCCACCCCTCTGGCTCTCAGTTTCCCAACTAGTGAACTGTGGAAAGAGTGAGAAGAGGGCATAGAGGGTCTTGGGAAGCCAAGTCACCTAGGCAATCTCATCCCGATGAAGACCTCGCACCTCTCTGTGAACCTAGCAGTTATGCTGTCCATGGGCCCCAGTTAACTTAGACAACACTGAGCACACAAATGCATTTCATCAAGCCTACCGTGCCAATGCATTTCCACCTCCCCCTTTATTCTGCCTGCATTCAGTGAGGATCTTAATTCTGAGGGCCTGAAATTACACAACTATAAAAGATGATATTTACTAAATAAGAGACGCAAACCAGATTCCTTGACAACAGAATGATTAGGTAGTATATAGTTCATCCCTAATTGAGTGAGTATGGGAGACACACATCTCCTGACACTTAGGTCCAGAATCATTTCCACTTCTTTTGAGAGATTCTCTTGGCCTCAGGGGGTAGGGAGTGTACCCCAACAGTCAGCCGATCTACATGATATGACCCTGCCCCCAATTATGACTGGTGATACCAAGATGGACATCTGACCCACACTGATGAGCCTTTCAAACCTTCTCACCCAGGAACCTGGAATTTGAATGGACAGACACAGGGTCTGGGAACTGCTGTAACTGAGTCACATTAATAGCAACACTTTAGAGAGAAGATACATGAGCTCTGGTGCTGGGTCCCCACGGCTGTTCACACTCCATTACCTTTAATGAAGTCTCTTTTCTGTCTAAATATTTAGAACTTGTTTTTGTTACTTTCTGTTATGGGTTGAACTGTGTGCCCCCCAAAAAGACAAATTGAAGTCTTAACCTCCAGTAAATCAAGATGTGAACTTATTTGAAGATAGGTTTCTTGCAGATATAATTAGTTCAGATGAGGTCATACTGGCATACCTTAGCCCTATATGAGTGATGTCCTTAGAAGAGGGAAATTTGGACACAGAAATGCACAGAGAGAGGATGAGGTGAAGATGGAGCAAGAGACTGCAGTTATGCTGCCCTAAGCCAAAGAATGCCTGGGGCAACCAGCTGTTGGAAGAGGCAAGGAAGGAGCCTGCCCTATAGGCTGCAGGAGGGGAGCAGGGCACTGCTGACATCTTGATTTTAGATTTCCAGCCTCCAAAACTGTGAGAAGATAAATTTCTATTGCTTAAACCACCCAATTTGTGGTACTTGTCATAGCAGCCCTTGGAAACTAATACATTTGCAACAAAAAACACCCTAACTAAAAAAGGACGTAAAACCTGCTTTTTCTCATGGAAAAAGTCATCTACCCTTGAATCCTGGGCTTTAAAAGAAAACGTAGAAAGGTTAAAAAGGAAAATTTTCTCCTGTCTTCCCTGATCACACTAAGTTTCGAAAACGCACCCAACATCTCACATGTCTGGGATGGAGTGTTAGGGCTAGAACCCAGTTATATGGGAGCCCTAAACTGCTAATTGTTAGATAAAGTGCTCTTGGCCGGACTTCAGTAAACATCCAGGCAAAAGCTTCTCTTTGTAGAGCTATCAAAGAAGGCACTGCATCCTCTTCTTTTCATCACAGCTCCCCATAGACCCATCTCCCTTAAAAAGGTGAAAAAAGAATCAATGTTATAATCTTACCCCAACAGTGGTTAAAGAATTCATAAACTTCTTTGATAAGGAGGCCACTTCCTTGCACATTGCAGTAGTTAATCTGAAATACAAAAAACAAAAAAGGTTTGGGGATTTTCAATAAGGTAAATAATATAACCATCGAGACAATTACTGATATTGATATTATATTCCACTTAAAAGAATGGCACACAAGTTTCAAGAGGCTCTGTAGAAATATTTTCTTAATGATATTCCACAATTCACAATCATGGTTTAATCTAATCCTAGTTTTCTTTGCATTCTCATCTGAAGAATAATTATCTAACTCACTGCACCTCTTTTTAGAATCAAGAGCATATGCAGAAAAATATCAGGCTTGAGCTCCACATGCACAGGGATATAAGATTCTTGCCAAGTAGATTTTCTCCAGTTTTTTGTATTTTTAAAAAAATAATAATGAGCATTCACTGAGGTACTATGTTAAGAATTTCTGTATACATAATCATATTTAATGTTCATAGTGACCTTATAGTCACTTATGTTATTATTCCATTTTATAGATGAAGAAACTGACAAGAAGTTTAAGTAACTTGCTTAGGACATGCAGTAGTAAGTGATAGATACAGCTGGGATTCAAACTCAGATGTTTCTTGAAATCTTGATTAAAGATGCCTCAAAATAAAGATCCTATAGAATATGTTTTTAAGACTTACATCAAAACTCTAAGGTTATTCCAGTCATTCTAGTACTAGGATTTTACCCTAAGAAAATAATGTAAGATAGATACAAATATTTAACCAAAGCAATGTTTGTCATGACATTACAGATTATGACAAAAATTGAAAATAATCTAATTACATAATAATGTGTGTATTGTCTGATCTTTTAGACAATTGTTTATGACTTGTATGAATAGTGATTAAAATGCTATTAGAAAAACAATAACTCCAAGTTAAGATTCTTACATGTTAAAAGACCTAGTGATGTCAGAAGGGTAAATGTTATTTTGAGACATAGGGGTCCTGTCTAAGCTACGTATTCAAGTTTATTGAGCTATATTCATCTATCTACTAATCCACCTATCCACTCATTCATCCACCCATCCACCCATTTAAAAATTATCTGCAGAAAAGGTCAGGAGTAAGGACTGGGAATGGCCCAGGACCTTCTGTCTATGGACCAGGACCACTTGTCTTGACAGGTGGGTGAAAAGGCTCTTCTTTTATAGACAAATGTGAGGCCTATTACCCTTTGCTTGGTGCAGCTTGGTAAGGTTGGGGCAATCTGGACTGGCAATCAGAAAGAAGCTAAGAGTAAGGTCCTGTTATCCATATGCAGGGACTTCTGAACACCCTTCCCCTTTCAAATAAGTACTACAAATATAAAATAGCTCTTAGATGTTTTCCTCAATATTTTAAACTTTTCCTGTTTTGCCCTTTACTCTTCATTCTATACACTGAAGTAAGTATATATTCCTTCTAGGCATATTAAGAGCAGGATTGTGCAGTTCTTATAGTATTTTTGATTTTTTTCACATGTTTAGATATGAAAATCTAGGCAAATCCTTCTAAGTGAGGAAAATGTCATCCATAGTAGAAAGACACTAATATTGACTTTTTGGAAAGTTCTTCCACTAAAAATTTGTTCCCCAACCCACAATACCAAATGCAGTAATAAGCAAAGACTAGTTAGCTAGCAAAGTGAACGAGTGTGTTGAAATGTGTGTGTGTGTGTGTGTACCCATACATTTTTAGGAGGCTGTTATTTTGGCTCCTGGGTCTGTATAATAATGAGAGGATATCTGGACCTGTGCTAATTTTCTATATTGCAACATACAATCATAGGCACAAAAGCTAATGGGTTGTTTTTTACCTCCATACCAACTATTTTAATAAACTCTCCATACCAACTATTTTTATGCATACAAGTTACATATATATACTTTATTTCACTAGATAAACTAATAATAGCAGCCACTACTTATTGAAGAATATAACATATGACAGCACAAATGCACACATATGCAATCCCACAGTGAACTGGCTCATATCAGCGACTATCGCTGCCAGGATTCAGAATTTGCAGAGCTGGTAGGGAGACTGCGGGTGTGTTTGCATATTTTCATGAAGTTAGCTGAGAAGCTGAATTACAGTGCCTTTTCTCTATTCATGTGGTTTGTTGAAAATGTAATTATCCTCAAAGGTCTGTACTTCTAAGACTTTGATCTATTAAAATAAACACTTAGCTCTGAATAGTATAATGCGTCTTCCCTTAAATCTCTTCATAAATAATTCCTAGGATGTCTAGTTAATTATTATTATTCTTGCTAACATCGTTCAGTTCTTAAGAGAGTCCTTATTTCTCAAGATGTCCATAGAAAAAGAGAATTAGTTCCCATAGTCTAAATCATGAGTAGCTTAGGAGGTGTGTTTCTATGTGTTTATATTTGAACGGCACATATATATATAATTGGAAAAAATAAGAATTAAAAGTAATATTTACTTTATCAGAACTTTTGCTTGGTCCTGAGCTGGTTTTTCTTCTTCTTGTCCATGAAGAATTAATTCTGCTACTTTATGAAGCTGCTCGATACAGCGTGCTGTTACTTCTGCCAGACTTTCAATGGACAGCATGTATACTTGCTGAAATATATAAGTGAATGTAAGAAAATTTTCACTGAGCAGATGCTTTTTAAAAAACCCTATGACATTAAAAAAAAATTACATAGTTCTTGAAAATCAAAACAAAAACAAATATGACTTGACAAGTTTACCCAATGGTTAATGGGTGTATCTAAGGCTTTTGTGGGTAGAAATGCTGCCATAAAATGGAAGCACTACCAGGGACCCCAGGCAAGCCTTACTCAAGCTGTGTGCCTCAGAGCAATGCTGGGTACAGAGCAGGTAGGTGCTCAGGAATGGGTGTGGGATGGCAGCTGAATGAATGGACCTCAATGGACATTTTTCTTTCTAGTGGTTTAATTTAGAAAGTTACTTTCTCTAAAATTAAAATTTGATGTAAAATGAAGTTACTGCAAACACACTTTTGAACATAGGCATGTAATAAATGGCGCACATATAAACTTATTAAGCTGCAGAATAAAAACTGCAGCAATGAAATTTTTTTGGAAAAAGCTTCAATTACCTCCTTAGTTATGGGGCATAAAGCCATTTTATAGTTACAAATTTGCATATAAGATGGAATTTTAACCTAAAGATAAATCAATAGTGCTCTTAAAGATCTTTTTTCCTTTAAATTATAATTGCAAAGCTATGGAGAAAAGCTACAATATCTATGCTAAGTCACAAATTTTGGCATAGAGAAATTTTAGTGTTTATTACATTAATGCTCATATTTCTGTAAGGTGAAACAGAGGACAAATGAAAATGAAATGACTTCTCCTCACTTTAAATTAGGCTGCTAATAAAATCAACACAGTATTACTGCTCTTTAGGTGGACGACCTAAATAAATTCACCTCAACCGCCTTAGTTCTCCTTTCTTCCTTTGTGTCTTCTTTGGGGTTATCGGGTTTCTCTTCCTCTTCTTCCTTTTTAGTTTTCTCCTCTGACTCTTCGGCCACATCTACTGACACCACAGTCTGATCTTCTTCCACCCAGTCATGAGCTTTTTTCATAGCCTGCAAAGGCCCCCAACCAAAGCAAAAGGCATTTATTGTGCAAATATGGAGACTAGGAAGTTCCAATCCCAAGCCTAGACTCACGCTGCCCTAAATCTTTGAGGGTGGTTCTCTGTATGTTTATAAAGTCATGTGCAATTCCTTAACCTCCTTCAAACACCTTGTGTTGCTTTCTGGAAAATAGAAGGTAGGAAAAGGAGACAGAATAGACAGAAAGTATGGGGAGAACACTGCAGGGCTGGGGGACTTCTGAAAAAGCATTCTGAAAAAAAAAAAAAGATGTAGAGATAAGAGTAAAAATGACCGTCATCTTGGAAGATTGATAGTATATTTTTCACTTTTCATGATCAACTATAAAGGAGTAACAGTACTTTTTCTATACGTAAGTTATTTAATCAGGGTCATTGCTGAAGCAGATTTCCTCATTTGCTGGATCTCATGAAGCCTTCATGTTTCATGAGCCTAATAACGTATCAGGCTGGGAAGATGAAGGATGGGTCTGCTCCTCTCGGTCACACCAGGTCCTCGGACCTCACGGCGGAGGCGAGAAGAGCCGTTGGAAGCACCTGGCACTGCTCTGTGACTAGTTTAATCTCACATGAGCACAGTTTGAGCAACCTGTGGCCTAAAAAGTTATGGCTAAATTAAACAAGCAGAAACCACCTTCTCTATATGTTAGTTCCTGAATTTAGAAAGAGCAGAGACCCACCCTGCTTTTATCATGATAGTTTAAGCTGTTTGCTTAGGGGAAAGTTTTATCTGAGTTTATGTTAAATGTACTTCTCATCTTAAAGCTTATGTGTCAGAGTGCTGAATGGCAAGAGGGGCCAGACCCCAGCAAAACTCTGCCTGGCGTCTTCTTTTAGGTGCACAGCTTTACCTGATGATGTAAATAAACCAGTGGGTCCCTGGAGGCACCACACACACACACTGAGAGGTGACAGGTGCTGCACAGAGATGAATGAGGCAATTTCCCACTCTACTGAAGTCACTGGCCTGCCAGAATCACTGACCTCTATCAGAGATAAAGAGATCACTCATCTTTCCTCCTCACTGCCTCACTCTGCCCTTTCCTCTCCCACCTTGATAAGTGAGGGTCTATGTCAACTACTGCTTGTTAAAAAAAAGGGGAAAAAAGAGACAAAGAATGGGAAAAATAACACAGCTTTAAGTAATTAATAACCAGTGCCCTTGTTAGGAAACTCTGCAGCAAGACCTCGCATGAACTTGCAAAACATACTATGGTACTATTAGAGGAACCCAGCCCGATAGAGCTGGAACGTTCTCAGACACCACACAGCAACAGCATTTCAGGTGGGAGGGAACGTGGGGCTGACCTGGCTGAGGTGCTTCTCTCCAATTCTAGCGTGTCACTGCTGCAGGGGAGGGGAGATGAAATATGGTGGTTCTGTATCCCTCTTCCCTCCGTTATGCTGAAGATAAACACTGCTCTGCTCTAAAATTCTATTCTGAGGAGAAGTGACTTGTTCAAGGTCATAAGGTAATTACTGGTGAAGTTGCAACTAAAATGCAGGTCTCATGACACAGTCTAGCATGTTCTCTACCATCACATTCCATTATGTTGCCTCCTCGAACTTTAATTACTGGCGTCACACTTCCTTTCCCCCTGCCCGCCACCCCACCCCCCGCCCCCGAGCCATTTGGAGTTTGGGGTTTTTCCATTTCAGATGAATCTCTGGAACTTCACAACTGAGACCTTTTTTAAAAAAAAAAAAACTAAGACCCAGACAAGTGCTGACCTTATTGAGTTTGTCAGGTGTGGCTGCAACATGTAATTCAAAGAGAAGCTCTGTAAGCATGCTAGCAAATTCTTCTCCCTTCTCTTCTAAGCCTGGAAACGGAAAATGACAGAAGTAAGAGGCATGATTTATTTTTCATCCTTCAGAATATGGCAGCTCCCCCAACCTTACAGCCCAAAGTCAGAAGCTGGGGGGGCAGCAGCCTGCCCTGTGGCTGCAGGGCAAAGACGAGCTGTGCCCACTCAGGAGCACGGCAGAGGGGCCGCAGGCTGCTGGGGAAGGGGCTGCGGAGCCTTGCTGCATGCAGCTGCAGCTGGGGTGCCTCGAGGCTGGCCTGAGACCACCAGGAGGGTGGTGGTGGTGGGGAATCAGCCCTCTGTTCCCAGCTATAGGTCATCAGCAGCCATTTGTTGAAATAATGGCTGAATGAGCAAATGAAAGACTTTTCTCAAGCCTGAGAGGCCTGGGCCATTACTGTGTTTACGACTTAGAGCATCGGTGTTATGCTTAACATTGCAACCCTAATAATACCCAGGACACCCTCTGCTGTCCACAGAGCCACAGTGCTGAGTAAGCAGAATTAGTCTCCATGGGCCATGTTGTATCTGATGTAACAGCACTACATCCCTGAAGAAATTTCCCAAGGTTTCCTAGGACAGCTGTTGGCCTTACAGTATTTCTTACTTATTTGTCTTCCTCTCAGATTGGAAGCTCCCTAGGGACACAGATGGTATATTTGTTTTACTCATTCCTGAATCCAGAGAATCTAACACGGTGCCTGGAACACAACAGGCGCTCAAATGAATATTTATGAATAAATAACTTATTAATAAATTATTTCATATATAATAACATATTGATTGTCTATATCATGTCATACATAGTATATCATAAAATTAAGATAATAGCACTGGTGGGCAATAAAGAATAGAGATTTTTAAAAGCTACAATCTTATTTCTCTCATATCTACAAGTTGAAGTCATTTTTAAAGTTTCTCTTAAGTGCTAAGGAATTGATTTCACAAAGGGTTGACCACCAGTTTAGGGGGCAATAAAAGCATCATTAATCTGGCCTGATTATATGATCTCAAAACCCTCTGAGAAGAAATATTGTGGCTTACATCAGTGAGTGAAGGCAGTAGCTTTATGGAGGACTAAGCTGTGTGAAAAATACTGTATCTAACACTTGTGTGCATGTGCTGTTTTCTGTTTTATAGACAAAATGGCTATCAGCAGCTCATGAAGATAGCCAGGATAACCTGTAGGTCTTTGTTCAAAACATTTGGCTTAATCCATTCATCATCAGTGAGAATTCACATCTTGTCATGGGAGAGACAGATTAATGAACAAAATAGATAAGTAAAACATCTATGTCAGGTGCTAAGTTTTATGGGAAAGTATAAATTCAGAAAGAGGACCAGGGACAGTTCGGGGTTAGGAATTTTAATTGGGAGGGCAGCTGTGAGAGGCGCTGGATGAGCAATGACCCAGAGGAGGGGAGGCGTGAGCCACACCAGACAGGGAAGAGATCTCCGGGCCACGTGATACCAGACCAAGTCCAGGAGGGAGGAAACAGGCCCACTCGGCTGGTGCAGGGATGGCAGGGAGCCTGGGTGAGTGAAGAGTGGGCCGGGAAAAGTGTGCCTTGGGATAGGGAGAGAGAGATGGCTGTCTTTTTTCTCAATGCAGCTGACACAGGCACATCATTATAAGTCAAAGAGGTAAATGCTCTGGCTGAGAAGAATTTCACAGCATATAATCCAGTCCTCAGAGGGGTGTTAAGAAGGCTTCCTGGAGGAAGTGATGCCTGAACCTAGTCTTTGAGAGTAAGAAGGTGTTAGTTTCATGCCCAAAAGGAGAGCCAGAGGGCTAGTCAATGACAAAGAAAGAGAGAGAGAGAGAGAGGGAGAGAGAGAGATTTCATCAAAAGTGGAGATTCTCTCTCTTTGCTGGGCAGGTCATAGTCGCACCCTGTCTAGGCAGGCAGAGTAAGAGGAAGGAGCAGGGCACATCTGGGCAGTAGCGACAAGGTCTCATTCCCAGACGGCCTGGTCCATCTCATTCTGTACGAAGCTGTGTTGCAGGCATAAAGCGCCCTGGACTGAGAGACTTGGAAGGTGTGGTTTCTATTCCAGCTCCTGCATTTAGTGGCTCTGTGACCAGGGGTTTAGTCGCAGAGCCTCTTAGCTTCTGTACCCTCCTCTGTAAATTTAAGAGTAATACCCCACTCATTTCCTCTTTAGCCCTGTTGTAAGGACCAAATAATACAACATATGTATTAGTACTTGGAAATGCTAAAGTTTCATGTAGCTATATTGTTATGCACTGCAAAGGTATAAACAATCGGGAGATTAAACATATTTGGGAGTAATCAACACTGAATTAGGAGACAAGCCCTTTATGTAGCTCCAGCCTTTAAATGTGCATTTGTTCTATAAGACAGAAAAATACACCAGTAAATTTTAACAAATATTTTCAGTAAAAGAAAAATCAGAGAACAATGGAAGTAGATAAAGATAGATGACAAAAATGTTGCAACAAAGAATACCTATTACTACAAGTCTTGGTTTATACATAAGGCTGACAAGGTCTTCACAGAGGTATATGTTAGGCTGGAGAAAGGAAAAACAAGGACATGCAAACAGAACAGAGAGATGCCATAGGGGGAGAACAGACCAGACCCCAAAGTCCGTGCCGTATATGGAAAGGGGACAGCTCTCCCTGAATTCCATCCTGATGTGCCAACTAAGACCCGGATGTCAGCCTCCTCCCTCTTGGAAGGAAAAAAAGTTTCTAGTTGTCTATTATGTCACCTTTAGCCAATCATACCTCTACACACCCCCTAGGATAGCTTGCCCACTCCTCCCCCTCCTAATCCCTTATAAGCCCCCCACCTCCCCAACCGGGTGTGACTTCTCTGGCCTGTGACAAGAAGGCCACAGAACCTCACCCGGGGTTATTTAAATAAATTACCTGGCCCTTTGTTGCCTCTCTTTGCCTGCTTATTTCGGCTAGAATTTATCTTACACATACAAATAGAAAATAGCCTCTTAAAATCTTTTCACAATGGCGGTAAGCCAAATTCGAGACCCACAGCAGTGTGGTAAAAAGTACACTCTGCTGGGAACACAAACATGCAAACTATTCACTCACCTTACTAAACACAGAGGAGCCCGATATTAAATTTACCTAAAAATGACACTTCGTTACATTTTCTGAGACTATCAAATAAATGATTTAGGTGTTAGAAGGCTTTTAGGAATATCAGAGCTTACAAGGAAACAATTTGATGAAAATGCTCTGATTTCTCCTGGGGCATAGCTCCTGGACTGTGTGTTCATGTCCACTGACAGGATCACTCTCTGCAGATTTTAGATAATCCCTCCACACTTCTCAAGTTGTGACACTCCAACATCATTAAACTCATTTCATGACAACCCTGTGATTCTTTTCTGCTGGTTCTTCTTCAAGTGTTTGAATGACATTTGTTTATTAAATGAATTAAAATTAATTGTGTTTTGATAATCTGGAGATGCCCTTTGGGAAAAAGGATATATTGAGGGAGATAACAGGTTCTGTCACTTAAGGAGAGACACATCTATCATTTCTTAGGCATATTGTTCAGGGCTTCAATTTTTTTTGTCATA
The DNA here is from genome assembly GCF_030020395.1 of Manis pentadactyla. Classification (NCBI taxonomy): domain Eukaryota; kingdom Metazoa; phylum Chordata; class Mammalia; order Pholidota; family Manidae; genus Manis; species Manis pentadactyla. The sequence continues at coordinate 32,307,421 of NC_080023.1, read as the reverse complement.
TTAAAAAAATCTCAATTTACTCATCTTTTATATTACTATATGTCACATGTAGTAAGTATTATTTTCTGTTCAACAGTATTGACTCAAATTTCTTCTCCAAGAAATAGCACTAGTTGGGGATGCAATCAATACTCCTTTAACATGTACTCGTAACAGTCTCTCTTTGATGTTAGGGGGAATTTGGGATCTTTTTTTATCCTTTCTGAATGACATCCCCAACAGGACCAAGGTCTACCTCAGGCATCATGAAACTGAAGAGAAATAGGCCAGACTAATTTCTGACAATCTTTTTGGTGATTGTTACTCTGGAAAAGAGGCATCTATATATTAGTTCATCTTGGGTCCATAATACTAACTGCATGACTTTTGACAACTAGGGTCTTAGCATCTTCATTATTAAAGTAAAGAGGGCTGTCATCCTGTGTGACTTTTGCAGAAACACAGAAATGCTCAAAAACATTATTCTTCAATTGTGTCTTTGATATTGGCCTGTTTCCATGCTCCAGAATGATTGATTCTTCTGTTTTGATGCCATGAGCATAAATCTCAATAAACTGAAGGCACATAAGGTCAGTATGGGGGAATAAAGTGGATGGTGGTATTTAAATGACAGTTTGAAAATGCTTAGAATAATTATGCCCTGAGCCCTGAGGCTGAAGCATTTGAGCTCTCAGTTTGAGCTTTGATTAAAGGTATGTAACATGCCTGGGTACAAAACACTTCCAGCTACTTGATGGCATGAATGTATATTATCACTACTCTGCATGTGGTAATAACAAGTACAGTCATAAAGAAAAGCTACAATTTATTGCACCTTTACAATTTCTTTTGGCATTATGTTAGCACTTTAATAATAGCGAACATTTTTGGGTAGTTCTATGTGTCCAGCAGTGTCATATATGTTTTTACATAGATTATCTAATTTGATCATCAAATAATCCTTGGGAACATGTGTCAGTGTCTCCATATTACATGTGAAGATATGAGTTCGAGAAAGGTTATGTAACTTGTTCAGGGCCATACAGTGAGTGAATGGTGAACATGTTTCAAATGGGACCCATTAGAAGGTCCTGGGAGAAGCCAGCTCTGGGTCTCCATGGCTCCTTGACCTTTCAGCATAACCTGTATTAAACAACTGTGGTCAGTCTGCTTCTGGGTGATGCCAGGTGGAAATCATTCTCCACGTACAGAAGCTAATGTTTTGCTATAGTCTGCTCCTAAAGGGAAAGGCTAAAGTAATCATTAAGCATGCCTGACTTTGAAAACATTTTTTCCCCTCTCAAGGAAGCCTTCTTCTTACAAACTAGGTTCTAGTGTCGTTGGGGTCGCATCACTGTTGGGCTGGCTGATTATTGGGAGTGTACACCTTGCTCAGTCCAGTGATTTATAACCTGACTGTCTGGCCCTCGAACACTGTGTGCCATTGACAGAATTTTATTTTTTAGGTAGAGTGCAGGCTGCTTCCAAATACACCCTAACTCCTGCATGTATAAATGAAAAGAAAGAAGGAAAACATGGAATCTGTTGAAAGACCTGCCCATCATCAACATCAATCACACTTAACAATTTCCACATGCAGATAAGAAATTAGACATCGGAGCATAAACTCTAGTCATCAGGGCCCTGTTTAGTGTTCTGTGTTCTTTGTTCATCGGATCACATGCATTTATTGCATGACTGTAATGTGCCAGGCATGGCGCTAGATGCCTGGGAAATAAAAATGCCTCAAGTCAGGGATCCCTGCCCAGAGAAAAAGAGGATTATAGATGGATGTGAGCAGCTCCCAGAACAAGAGCAGATGCAGAGGGATTGGAGGTGAGGAGGAGGAACACTTGAACTAAGCAGCTCCACCCTGGCTGTGCTTATTTACAGCAGTTTCATGAGGATTTTATCCCAACAGTTTTTCTTGCTATTTAATTGGTTGTTGTCCTTTACCTGGTTCTTCTGGACTCTCTTCATTCTCTAATTCTTTAGCTGCAAAGACATCTTTTATGGAAATTAGGTCGTTTTTTATGAGTTCCAGCTTCTCTCCATTAAGTGATGCTAAAAATGACTGAACCTGAAAAAAGAAATAGGCCACCGTAACTGTCAGCTTTTCTTCTTCTCGGTAATGTTTACATGATGCTCTCCCCTGTTCTGCCAGGAATGTGGGCCGCAGTGTGGGAGGTAATGCTAGGTTTAATGTTGGACTTACTGCCTGCTGACTGTGCAACTTTGGGTGAGTCACATAAGCTCCTGGGGCCTCAGCATTTACCTTTTTAAAGTGAGATCCACACTTCATTGTGATCCTTTGTGGAGTAACAGGAATAATAAATGTGAAGGATATTGCACAAGTGCACAGAGCAGATGCTAAATAAATGGTAGTGGTAGCTCTCCTATTACAGTGGTTAAAACCACACTTGGTGTCAACTCTGGATTCACATATGAGCTCCTCACTTTCTAATCGTGTGGACTTGGGTAATTTATTTAACCTCTCTATGCCTCAGCTTCCTTATCTGTAAAATAGGGACTAAGAGCATCTACCTTATAAGGTTGTTTTGAAGGTTAAATGAAATAATGTACTTAAAAGTATTTAGAGCAATGGTCAAAAAATTATATATATAATAATATATATTAATATATAAATATTAATGAATGTATTATACTGTAATATGATATACTAATATATGTATGACTTACATTAGATATATAAAATATATGCATTATTTAAATATAATGTGTTATATATATGTATTATAAGTTAATAAATGTATTATGCATACTGATGTGCATATGTATACACTTGCTAGATGTGGGTTATGGTACTGGGTTTATGCATTTGTACAAAAAAATGCACAAGACACATCTTTCTTCTCAGAGATCTTGCAGTCTGAGACTTGCAGAGGACGGAGGCCCATGTTAACAGAATACAGCTACGGCAGAAGTGAGTGGAGTGACACAGTGGGGGCACCAGGGAGGAAGCAGTAACGGCCCTTGGGGAGGCAAGAGGGTGGTAGGGAAACTTCCCAGAGGATGCTGCTTGAACTGACATCCTCCCCCTCTTTGTCTTCCGAGCCCTGCTTTTGGAACTGCCTTTGTAAACACTTAAAAATTATTTGTGCAGATGGCAGTCAGCCTCTGTGAATCTGAAGACTGATTTGAATTTCCAAAATGGCCAGACTGCATGGAGAATCATATAAAAAGTGAAGCATGATTATGAAGTAGTAAGGTTTGTATTTTTTCATTCTTCTGGTCAAACACTTCCTCTGGAGGGAGAGCCAGAAAAGGAGCCACGATGGTCTTTTAATATTTTTTATAGTAGTAGAGTCACACATCAGGATAAGTGAGAGCATTAGAGAGGGCATTTGGGATGCCAGGACTCCATTTCCTAAAAATTGCTAATGCCTATCACTAGGGCATAATGCAATCTGCACCTAGGCTCTGGAAGGAAGTTTGGCAGGAAGTCATCAACACAAACCCCATTAGCCATAGAGTTCAGCAGGTGTGAGCAAATGCTGACACCTCTCCATGATGGTGCATGGAGCAGGTGTGAGCAAACTCTCCATTATGACCACTGCCCATGCTTTTTGCTCTGACCTTTTCAGAGTCATTTCAGCTCCTACACTCATGTTTAGGTCACAGGGTTCTAGATGTGTCCACATCATATTCCTATGCTTCAGAGATATTTTTTAAACAGCAGTTTTCTAAGAGTTTAAGAAAGGAGGTATTTCTAAAGAATCCACTCCAAAACTACTAGATCTAATATCTGAATTCAGCAAAGTTGTGGGACATAAAATTAATACACAGAAATCTGTTGCATTCCTATACACTAACGATGAACTACCAGAAAGAGAAATCAGGAAAACAATTCCATTCACAATTGCATCAAAAAGAATAAAATTCCTAGGAATAAACCTAACCAAGGAAGTGAAAGACCTATACCCTGAAAACTACAAGACACTCATGAGAGAAATTACAGATACAATTAAATGGAAACACATCCTGTGCTCATGGATAGGAAGAATTAATATTCTCAAAACGGCCATCCTGCCTAAAGCAATCTACAGATTCAATGCAATCCCTATCAAAATACCAGCATCATTCTTCAACAAAGTAGAGCAAATAGTTCTAAAATTCATATGGAACCACAAAAGACCCTGAATAGCCAAAGCAATCCTGGGAAGGAAGAATAAAGTGGGGGGATTATGCTCCCTGACTTCAAGCTCTACTACAAAGCCACAGTAGTCAAGACAATTTGGTACTGGCACAGGAACAGACCCATAGACCAAAGGAACAGAATAGAGAGCACAGATATAAATCTATGCATATATGATCAATTAATATACGATAAAGGAGCCATGGACATACAATGGGGATATGACAGCCTCTTCAACAGCTGGTGTTGGCAAAACTGGACAGCTACATGCTAGAGAATGAAACTGGATTATTGTCTAACCCCATGCACAAAAGTAAACTTGAATGGATCAAAGACCTGAATGTAAGTCATGAAACCATAAAACTCTTAGAAGAAAACATAGGCAAAAAAACTCTTAAATATAAACATGAGCAACTTTTTCCTGAACACATCTCCTTGGGCAAGGGAAACAAAATAAAAAATGAACAAATGGGACTACATCATGCTAAAAAGCTTCTGTACAGCAAAGGACACTATCAGCAGAACAAAAAGGCACCCTACAGTATGGGAGAATATATTCATAAATTACATATCCCACAAGGGGTTAATATCCAAAATACATAAAGAACTCACACACCTCAACACCCATAAAGCAGATAACCCTATTAAAAAATGGGCAGAGGATATGAACAGACACTTCTCCAAAGAAGAAATTCAGATGGCCAATAGGCACATGAAAAGATGATCCACATCGTTAGTTATCAGGGAAATGCAAATTAAAACCACAATGAGATATCACCTCATGCCAGTTAGGATGGCCAACATAGAAAAGATTAGGAACCACAAATGCTGGCGAGGATGTGGAGAAAGGGGAACCCTCCTACAATGCTGGTGGGAATGTAAACTAGTTCAACCATTTTGGAAAGCAGTATGGAGGTTCCTCAAAAAACTAAAAACAGGAATACCATTTGATCTGGGAATTCCACTCCTAGGAATTTACCCTAAGAATGCAGCAGGCCAGTTGGAAAAAGACATATGCACCCCTATGTTTATCACAGCACTATTTATAAGAGCCAAGAAATGGAAGCAACCTAAGTGTCCATCAGTAGATGAATGGATAAAGAAGATGTGGTACATATACACAATGGAGTATTATTCAGCCATAAGAAAACAAATCCTACCATTTGCAACAACATGGATGGAGCTAGAGGGTATTATGCTCAGTGAAATAAGCCAGGCAGAAAAAGACAAGTACCAAATGATTTCACTCATCTGTGGAGCATAAGAACAAAGAAAAAACTGAAGGAACAAAACAGCAGCAGACTCACAGAACCAAATGGACTAACAGTTGCCAAAGGGAAAGGGACTGGGGAGGATGGGTGGGAAGGGAGGGAGAAGGGAGAAAACGGGGCATTACGATTAGCACACATAATGGGGGGAGCAGGGGAAGGCAGTACAACACAGAGGAGACAAGCAGTGACTCTACTGCATTTTAGTACGCTGATGGACAGTGACTGTAATGGGGTATGTGGTGGGGACTTGATAATAGAATCTAGTAACCACAATGTTGCTCATGTAATTGTATATTAATGATACCAAAGTAAAAAAAAAACATAAAAAAAGAAGGTAATTACTGAATAAATGTGCTTGAGTACAAAATAGTGAAAATGTATACCCACAAGTGGAACATTCTGATTTTCCCACACCTTCTGCTTGAGGGTAGCCATCCTCAGGAGTAGGTGCATTGGGATTTTATGCTTTTGGGAAGCCTTGGGAAGGCTTCTTTTTAGCAAAAGACTCTTTTCAGCATCTTTCTACTATGGTATGTCTTTTGCTTCTTTCTAGTTCATTCCATTATGCCAAGGTGGTGAGCACTGAGTCTTTACTTCAATCCAATAATAAATAATAAATAACCATGCACGCCTCAATAAATATTCATGGGATGCTCACTCTATGCTTGGTACTATGTTAAGTGCTGCCAGGGACACAGGAATAGACAGTTTGCTTTGTAAATCTTTTCCCTGAAAGCGGGCGTTGAGTGCCATTTTGAAGATTCTGGTTTACTATTCTTGTTAATTATTGAGTATGATGGCAATAAAATTATTACTTTTTCCTTAAGACTTATAGTATACCACTTTGCCATGCCTATTACCATCCAAGAATCAATCTAGTAGAATAGTATTGATAAAAAGTCCTTATATTTCCATACATTGTGACTAAGTTTGAACTGGTGGAATGTCAGCAGGGATGATGTACATCATTTCAGGGTTAAGGCTTTTAAAAAATGGGAGTGTCACCTCTCTATGCTCTCTCTTTATGCTGGGGTGGGGGGTGGTAAGGAAGACAACATGGCCCTAGAGGATGGTGAAACCCAGTACGCTAGACGTGGGCACAGAGGAGTCCACAGGGCCAGGGGTGTGCCCACCCAGAGCCCACACTCCCCCTCCAGGTTGTTGAAGTTCCCCTTCCATGGCCTCTGTGCACCTCTTCCCCGGACTCTTCCTTACGGTGGGACCATCCATTGCAGTGTGCACCCCTATGCCTAAGGGATGGCCAGGAGGTGGCTCTTTGCAGGGCTGTGGGTAGAACTTGAACTGGGGCACCCTCACATGTGCACATGAGGCTCCTTGAGGTCAGAGACAGCTGGAAGTAAAGGGAAGAGAACAGTCAGGATGGTGGTGTAGAAATCCAAGGAGTTCGAGAATTCGTTATGGAAACCTGACCTTCAAGGTCTTTAAGAAGGTACATTTGTCAAGGTAGAATGGCAGGACATATTTTCATTAACAGTTTGTTTCAAAAGTTCTTTAACTTTTAAATATTTGGTATTTGGTATTAAATGTTTGGTATGTGTTGGGTTGCCAGATAAAATATAGGATGTCTAGTAAAATTTGAATTGCTGTTCAAACAATGAAAATTTTCTTGGTATTTGTGTCCCAAATATTGTGCAGGACGTATTTATACTAAAAAGGCATTCATTGTTTCTCAATAGCTAAAATTTAATTAGCCGTTCTGTATTTTTATTTGTTAAATCTGACAACCCCAGTATGAGTTTCCATTTGTATACTTGCCAGAGGCCTGTGAACATTAAGATGGGCCTGGTGGAGCACAGGATGGGCAGAGCCTGGCTCCGGTCCCCAAATGCCGGACAGCTGCTGCTGAGCAGGCACCCCATCTTGGACTATTGCAGGAGTGAGGGTAACTCCTACTGGCTTTGACCCATACATTTTTAGGACTGTTTATTACAGCCAGTAACTATGATTATTAGGCCAAGAAAAAAATTCTGCATTCCTTGCTATGATTACTACAAAAATCTCCAGGCTGCGGGAAAGAAAGCAGAGCTTGTAGGAGCAGTGTACAATCAGCGGGAAATGCCGCCCTCTAGGGACCAAACCTCCTTCCTAGCAACACGAGTCCTTTGGGGCTCCTTTCTAGGGGCCTGGAACCGTTTCTCCAGAGTGGAATCTCTACCACAGTGAGAACCTCAAGGGGCCATGCTTTCCTGTAGTTTTTAAAATAATAACAACAAATATGTATATAAAACAGAATGCATGCAAAATTAAATGTCACCAATGTTATCTATGCATATACATGTATATGTATAACAGGATAGCTAACATTTATATGAAGTGCTTATTATGTATTTAAGTATTCTGCAACTAGCTTCATATGGATTCTCTCATTTAATTCTTGAAATAATCCTATGAGGTAAGTTTATTATTATTCCCATTTCATAGATGAGGAGAATGAGGTAAGATGGATTCAACCATATAGTTACAGATTGGTATTTGGTCACATATTGTCTGACCCTAAGACCAGCTTTTATAGGGAAAAATCTGTGCTTCAATGAAATACTGTTTTCTATAGAACACCTCATCAGATGATCAGATTCTGATCCTGTGGGATCAATTTTACAGCTCTGTAAATTGTAAATAGCTCATAACAGTGCAAAATAATTCTTGTCTGTAGACATGTAAATGAATTTTGTCCAGTGGACAATCTCCCCTTCTGTGCAAAATCCGGGTTTATGTCCATTTGCACATTCATTTCAAAATAGCTTGACTTCACATAAATTTATGCTTTGGCTTTACCTTTGAATCAATGATAACAATCTGTCTGGTTCCTTCATTTAATTAATGATCTAAATAAAAATCTTTACTCGTGTTCATTGAGTATCTGTCTAAGAGTCATGATTTTGCTTTTTAAAAAAATTATCTTTCGACAGTTTAAACACAAGACTGTCACAGATGGCTCCTGATAACAAAAAGGAAAGAAACACATGTAGAAATATGTAACTCAGCAATGCAGAGGTGGGGTGTCTCCAGCCTGTTGGTTCTTGGTTGCCTGTGGTGTGGCGGGGGTCATGTTTCCCCTCTTAGATGGGCATCAAGAATGTCTCAACTTCCTCAAAGTCGAGGTATAAGAGGTTATGGCGTGGAGACAGTAAAAAATCACTTCTCCATTCTTAGGTTCACTTCTAAGTTCATCTTCCTGGCAGTCACTAGGATTGCCCAGAGGCCCTCACAGGAAGTCCAGAGGGCACGGTTCTTGGCCTCCACTGCAACAATACCCCAGGGACAGTGAGCCTGACAGTCACACAAAAGAGCTGTATGTACAATTAAATGAGTGAGTGGTTTAGAAATGCTTAGAATAGTGACTATAGAAGTATCACATCAGTGTTTGCTACACACACTCCACATAGGTCCTTTAAAAAAAAATCATCAACCCCTGCTGATTTCTTCTATTCAAGTTTTGTTTCCTGGGATGGGGGGGGGTGCAGTGAATGTGCAGGGCTGTTAGGTAATTCATAGGTTGCTGCTCAGGACCATTCTCAAAAGGAACTTTAACGCCCCGCAAAATAATCCTGCCCTTTGTGGCTCAGGCATTCTAACAAATGGGTGGATACATAATTATATAGCCCATTAAACTAAATGTGTTAAAACCCTGTAGTATGGAAGAAACCTCAGTTGATTGCTTTCATTGGGTAGGAATGAAGATGCGGCCTGGTAGGGAGGGCATCTCTGATCTGGGCACTATGTCACAGGAACAGCAGCCCGACAGCCAAGTTTTAGGCAGCTTTTTGCACCATGAGGTGGGGGTAGTGACGACTTTTACTGTGCTGGCCCTCTTGGGGCTGAGGAGGGGTAATAGCTTAGCCCATGACAGAGAAGAAATAATCTGGAACATGAGGTGGTTATCAGGTTGTAAAGTATTCATGACGTTAGCACAATAATCATGTGGCTCTAGAAATGAGATATTTTAAAGCAGATTTTCCCAGTTTCTTTTCTGTGTAAGAAAGCACATTAGCGAATGTGTTGTTTCAAATGACTGGTGCAGACGTACCTTACTTTCACTTTCATTGGACAGAATTTCCAGCGCTTCCAGGTGTGACAAGCCTTGATACTCATCAAACAGCATCCCGTAGTGTGCAGTCCTCTCGGCCGGGAGCTGCTGCGCCAGTCTCTGCTTCTCTCTCTCCTTGGCTTCCCTTAACATCTGCAGAAACACACAATGTTTGAACACTAGGTCTAACTAAGCTTGAAAGCCTCATTGCTGCCTAAGATGTGGGGCAGGTGATGATTGTGTATTTGTGAAGAATAGGTTTTAATCACTTGGAAATTTCTTAAAAAATGATGTTTTGTGGTGTGGGGGGGATCATGGGGAAGACAGTGTAGCACAGAGAAGACAAGTAATGACTTCGTGGCATCTTACTACACTGATGGACAGTGACTGCAATGTGGTATGAGGGGGGACTCGATAATGTGGGTGAATGCAGTAACCACATTGTTTTTCATATGAAACCTTCATAAGAATGTATACCAATGATACCTTAATAAAAAATATCAATTAAAAAAATCAATTAAAAAATGAGAAAATGTTCATCAAAAGGTGAATAAATTGTGCTATATCCATACTGTTGAGTACTCCTACTTCTAAGCAAAAGGATAAAAAACTGAGACATGCAGCAACATGGATGAATCTCAAAAGCACTATGCTTTGTGAAAAAAGCCAAAACAAAAACAACTCATTGTATGATTTTGTTCACATGAAATTCTAGAAAAACCAAAACTAGTGACAGAAAGCAGGTCAGTGGTTACCAGGGGCTGCGAATGGGAGAGGGGATTAATATAATGAGCAAAGGGAAACTTTCTGAGGTGATGGAAATGTTCTATATCTAGATTCTAGTGATGAATACACAACTGTACATATTGACAAAATACATTAAACTGTACTCTTAAAAAAAAAAGATGTCATATATTCTTTCTGGCAGATGCCTAATCGATAACCTTGGCTGGAAATATAGAAAACCAAACCAATCCACTGGAATAGAACAATGATTTTTTCATGCACCCAACATACTCATTGAATTAATTAAATTAGCATTAGCTGCTGAACAAATAAATCCTACAATTTTGGTCTGACAAAATAAAATGTTATTTCTACTCAAAAAAACAAAAAAGATGTTTTGGATTGATTCCATGGACAGTTCTTATGTAATATTCCACTATGAGTTTTAGTTTTTTACATATGTGATAAGAGAAAGCCAAAATTTGATGCCTGAGAATAGCAGAGGAAAGAAGCAAAACCAAAGCTCAACGGTGGTCTCCAACTGAAGCGTTTTCAACATGCGATTTTCTTATTTTCTAAAATGTCCAAATCTTCTATAATGAGCAAATTTATGTACACTGGTAGTTTTATCTGTTATGACAGGATTAACTGCAACTTCTGCCCTTGAGCAAAACTTCAAAGCCAAACTTTGCTTAGACAGCAGGGCAGTCTAGGATGTTCCCACACTATCTTCTCTTCCAATCCCCTTCATGGGTTGAATTTGCACCTTGGTCTGCTGGCTCTCCCAGCCTTCTTACCCCTCCCCACATCTATTTTCTCTCATGTAGGCATTTCACCTAACAAAATCCTTGCACTACTTCGGGGGGAACCTAGACTGATCCACACGCTGACTGGTTTCCCTGCCCATGGCCCTCCTCTCTACCCAGTCTATTTTTCAGCATACTCACTGGAGTGATGCTTTTAAAGTGCAATCTTGTCACCCCTCTCTTCAAAACGCTGCAATGATTTCCCTGTTTCACTAACAGTAAAGCCCAAGGTCCTTCCAAATGCCCTCTGTGATCTGCCCTCCCTGCTCCTCATCACCAGTCTGGCCTCTTTGTCACTAACTCCCATCCTGGCTTACTCCTTCCTCTCCTACCACATACTAGCCTCGTGACTTCTCGTTCATAGCAGATGCTTCTGCCTCAGGGCCTTTGCACATGCTGCCTTCTGCATGGAATGTGCTTCACCCCAATATCTGCATGGTCAAGCCCCTCATCTCCTTCAAGTATTTGCTCAAATGTTATCATCTCCACAAGACCATCCCACCCACCCAATTTAATACTTAACCTGTCCCTCACTCCCACATTCCTGATTATGTTCTTCCTTCTCTTTTTTTATTTTTCCTACACAGCACTCATCATCTTCTAAAATACTAAGTAACGTTGATTCTTTCTTTCCTCACTGGAAAGAAAACTCCTTAAGGACAGGGATTTTTACCCATTTTGGTTACTACTGTATTTCAAGTGTTTGGAAAGGTGCCTGGCATATAGCAGACATTCAAAGTGCATTTGTGGAATGAATGGATAGATGAATGAATGAGTGAAAAACTGCTGATTGGAAGATTAAAGTTGGTAGTGCTGTGGTGATGATGTGAATTATAGGTGACACCCAAGTATGCCCTAGAATGTTGTGTACCACGTTCTGCACGTGTTTCAGGTGCGTAATTAAAATAAATGCTGCAGATGGCAAAGTGTGGATTCATTGGTGATACATTTCTATGAACATTGCTACTTAAATTTTAGCAGTACATTGCATGCAGATGTGATAAGATTTGTGAAGGAGGCGCAAAACTACAGTAATCTGGGCAACTGATAAGGTCCAGTTCTTCATTTTACAGGTGTGTAAACCTAAGCTCAGAAAGCCATAGAGTTAGCCATTTTATGGACTTGGTTACATTTTTCCCCACATTATCACCTTCTTAACTAGAATCAAATTCATATATACATATATTTATACATGTATATGTACATACATATATATGTTTATATGTACATATATGTGTATGTATAATATATGGAATATACATATTGATAAAGAAAGATTTTGAGATGTCTTAAAATTAAGTGACATAAAGGCTGGAGAATGGGGGAGAGAGACAAGGGAAGGTAATCAGCCAATAGCTATGGGCCATAGCTAATCAAAACTCTTGTGTTCCTGGATGAAATCATTTCAAAAATCATCTATAAGGTTCTCAGAATCACTGCATCCTTCTTGAGCGTGAAGAGTGCCTGACCATCATCAACAAGCATTTCACAGCCTTCTCTCTGGACCAACCATGTATCCCCAGACTCTCCTTTGCTTCAAGTTAGCCCACCTTATCTGCAGCCAATGTGAATTTAGGGAACTTCCGTTCCTTGAAATGCCTCACAAATGTGCCCTACTTCTTGTGTCTGGAAGACAAATTGTTTCTGTGAACTGGCTTTGCTGCTGGTGAAGCACAACTTCCTGTCCCAGGGCTGAATCCTCCTTGTTGCTGCAGCTGCAAAGGCTCAGTAAGTCCTTTTAATGGGAGATCTCTTGGTCTCCAGAGGTTTGATTTGTCTCTCTTTATACATATATATATATATATATATATATATATATATATATAAAATATTGTGGCAAAGATATTCCTATGGTGCTCACCAGATAGCCTTTTCCTCCTAGACACATAGCTGAACTGTATTTCTCAGCCTCCCCACCGAACTCCACGAATTGAATTAGGTGGACTTATGTGATACATTTTGGCCAAAGGAATGAGGATACAGGTGATGTGTGACACTTCCAGGGCTAGTCTTAAATTGTCCCACATGGTCCTCTGCATCTTTTCTTCCCCTTTCCATGAGGAAGTAAAGGATTTCAGGATGGCAGAGCCACAAGATGTGGGCTCAGGAGAGAGCCCAAACAGGACACTCACACTGCAGGTGTGAAAGATAAATCTTTTTTGTTGTAAGCTGCAATGATACTGGGGTTGGGTTTTTTTATTTTGTTTTGTTTTGTTTTCTTTCTTTCTTTCTTTTTACAACATGTAGCATTAATTACCTGGTTAATACAAATCTTTTTAAAGACGAGCAGCTTGGTGGTTTGGATGATCTTGCCAAGTCCCCACCTGGGTTATAATATCAGCATGGCTATGTGTGGGTTATTCAGGAAGAGACAGACGAACAGCTTAAGACCAAAGGTCCTCAGGAAGTGTCACTGACGTGTTGTCAATGATGGCTCCTTCCTAGCTTCCCAGCCCTGCGCCAGGAGGAGCTATGCTCGCTCTGCCTGTGAAAGTTACAAAATCCACTGCTGCATCAGCCCCTCCAGATTTGTTGCATAAAGGGCACAGAGACCCAGTGTATCAGACTCTTAAGAAGGAAGAGGATAAGGGACATGCTTACACTGTAGGGTATGAGCTGGGCATGTGCCATCTGAAAAAGCAAGTTCACTATTAGAGTTTTATACTTGGAAAACAAGATAAATATTATTTTTAATTTTCTTGACTACTGTAAGTAAGCCAAACATAGATTGATACCATATTTCTCAAGGAGGGTTGGAAAACTTCACAGATGAAAGTGTGAGAGGAGAAACCCATCCTTGCAGATATAGCAGAAATATAAATTAAAATTTTAATGAGATATCATTTTCACCTATTATATTGACCTGAAATAATGGCAACAATAGCTAACATTCCTGAATGCTTACTAGAAGTCAGGTTCTATTCTAACTCATTTAATCCTCACAACAAAGCTGTTGGTAGGTACTGATGCTACCCACAATGTACAGATGAGTAAACTGAGGCACAGAAGGGTTAATACCCTGCTCAGTGGCATGCAGCTACAAAGTGGCAGAGCTGGAATACATACAATGGGCTGAATGCCTGTGCTCCCCACACCTCCCAAATTCATGTGTTGAAAGCTAACCCCCAATGTTTTATGGTATTTGGAGGTAGGGACTTTGGGAGGTGATTAGGTCAGGAAGGGGGAGCCTGCATAATGAGGTTAGTGCCCTTATTCAAGAGACCCTGGAGAGCTCCCTTGCTCCGTCCACTGTGTGAGGATGCACGGAGAAGGTAGCTTTCTGTGAATCAAGAAGTGGGCTCTCAGCAGACAATGAATCTGGCACCTTGATCTTGGACTTTCCAGTCTATGGAACTATAAGAAGTAAATGCTTGTTGCTTAAAAGCCACCCAGGCTGTGGAATTCTGTTATAACAACCTGAATGAACTAAGACAAATGGCATAAATAGGTTAATCTTCAGAAATCATGAAGCAAATAAAGCAAAGGCACAAACAAGTGTGATTAGTGTGCTGCCATTTGGTCAAAAAGTATACATGTATAGTATGTGTGTGTGTGTCTAAGTGCAGCCACATACATCCATCTACATTAGCTATTACATCCATATCTATACACCTCTGTTTATATCTAGATGGTCATTCTGATAGACTCCGTAAGAAGCTGTTAATAGTGGTTGTCTTCCATGAGGAACTAAGTGGCTGGAGAAAGGTGTATTAGACACTCAATTGTTTTCATCCAACTATTTTGTGTCATTTGAATTTGAAGCATGTGCTTTAAAGTATCTATTAGAAAAAGTAAATAAAAACGTATTTACTTTATTGACCGAAAAAAAATAATTGCAAAAGTGTATAATCTCACCTGAGATAAGGAAACAGTTCTCTCCATGAGTGTCTTGGTCCGCTTAAAACCTGGGTCACTTTCTGCAAGGACATTCATGGTTTTTTTGCCGATGAATTCCAAAGCATCAAGGCCTCCAGTTAGGACACTTTTACCCTGCAGATGAGGTAACTGCATGAGATTAGACTTTTGATTTTGCTGTTGTGCAGCAGTTAGCAGCTCTAAAGGGAGCTATTTTCAAATATTAAAATCAATACAGAGTCACAATGTTTACTCATCAGGAGATTTATCATTCAGTTAATCTTATTTTCTTTTCCTTGGAAAAGCATATGTCATTTAATTTGTAGGACATACAATGTTATTAAAAAAGGATGCTTGGAAAAACCAAAGCAATGTTTGGGATTAATTTTACTGGCTCGGTGCATATGAATAGATATGTATCTAAGACATAAAATTAATAGGGAAACCAATTGCTATTTTCATTTGAAAAAATGTTAACCCGAGTAACAGAATTATTTGGAGCAGTCTATTAACATGTCAAATACTTTTGCCAATTTACAGGTTTCTTTAATCCAGGGCACTGGAGTGTAGAATCCTCAGGCTGTTTCTGATGGCTCTTGCATACTTTCAGAAACTAGCAATGACCGCCTATAATTAGTATATTCATGAAGTAAGACAGGTTGCTTTCCATATACTACTGGCTTTAGAAACTGTTCTATTGTACAGTTATTGCCCTGCAAATCTCTTTGCCAGGCATTGTTTTCCTTTAAAAAAAGTTCAAACCACCAAGATTTATTCACATAATCTGTTCATATATACAGCACCATTTACATTTCTGCCACATTGCAAAATATGTACACATACTCCAACGAATGGTATGCATAAATCAGTTTCTTTCTCCCTTACATGAATTTACATACATTATATTTTATTATATTATTACCTAAATGCATTTCCCAATCTACATAATACTGCTTCAATAGCAATATTTGATTTCACTGAATTAATACTCTTTATTAGTCATTTCCATCTTGGACCTTTTTTTCGGATTTGGGAAGCAATTGATAATCACACTATAAAAAAGATTTTAAGATACACATACTTTGGGAGAACAATGGGATATCAGCAATTCACACTTTTGTCTAGTGGGATTTATTTTCTCCTAACATCCTATGATGCATTACTTCAGTAGAGAATAAAATGGGAGACAGAAGGACACAGGGGCTCTGAGTAAGGGCAGACCTGGAAGGGGGTGGCTTGAGCTTGGGAAAGAGAGTACCATGAGGGTGGAGAGGACACAGAGAGAAACCAGAGGATGCTGAAGACCGACTCCCAGTGCCCTGCCCGGCCGCTCAGGGAGACCATAACTTCATTTCTTATCCCAGAGATATTGAAAGAGCTCCTTCCCATCGCAGCCCCACAAACTCACCCCTCATACTGGGTTTATATTGCCATTTGACTCCTCAAAAATATTTGCTGCTCCTCCTTCCCTCTACTTAGTCTAGAGGTCCTCAAGTAGCCAGGCAAGGAGGAGTCATTTTCAATTTCTGTTTGCCCTGACGCCAGAGTCTGGGTGCATTCCCAGCCCTCTCTTCTTCCCATATTGTACTCTCCTTGCCTGTTGTGTTGTCTCTGTCTTCCGGGATATTGTGTTCTCTAGTTTGTCAGCATATACCCAGCGCCTAGCATGGCTCCTGGCACACAGTGAGGGCTATGTACGAGGATAGCCCTAGGTATTAAAAGAAAAGCAAACAAACCATTTTTGTTTATTTAATGATTAAATGAATAAATTGGACATGAACCATATTTCTAGAAAAACCAGCTTGTTGGTTTCACATAGAAGAAAATAAACTTTTCTTCCTGACTCTAAAGACCGGCAAGCTGCCTCCTCTCAGGTGGGGTGCCTCCCCCTTTTTTCATTATTCATCAGTGTTTTGTTGCCAGTAACAAGGTTCTCGAAAAGGCAGGCAGGGCCTGGGTGGGGGTGGGGCAGTGCATAACTTAGGGTTTTTCAAGGAAGTGGGAGAGTGGGAATTGGGAGGTAGGGAGCAGAAGAATGTTGGTCTTAAGTTATCTGGAGACACTTCAGAAACATTCTGGGGATGTTGTTCCTGACTCCTTGCCAGAATTTTTTTTATTTGAATGGCTTTATAATTTTTCAAATTGAAGGTTAAGAGACACAGACCATCTAGGAAAAACAGCGGTCCCAGCCCTGTGAAAGAGCCCTCCCTCTGCCCCAACCAGGGGCTGTCCTTGCCACAGTTAGAAAGGACACTGTTACAACAGACTGAAAAATGTTCCTTCTAAGCAGCTCCTTTCTACTACACATAAAATATATTTCATTTTCCTTATTATTTTGGTGCCAGGGTTACACCTACTCTGCAGGAGAAAGCAAAACAAAACCATAACCCAAGTTATGAACAAGGCTATGTTTTCTCTGATGTATCTAGGTCACTGGTAAGTGTAGATTTCCAGAGAAGGAGCTGGAAGACACTAGGGAAATCAGAGGAAGCCGCTAATGACTTACTGTGTTTTGCACCACGTTGGTGATGGCTGACAGCATGCCCCGGGAGCCTGTCGAGGCAGAAGTGGGTGGGCTTTCTGTGGGGCTCTGATCTGTGGGCACATCAGCTACTAGAGAGAAAAACATCCTTTTAGAGTTAGTTTTGTGGATCTGAATTTTGGGATCTATTTGTGTACATAGTATAACACAGTCCAAGTCCAAGGAGCCCCCAAAACAAATACACCACTCACTTTGAGGGTCTCCATTTTCGGTATCAGGTTGGGCCCCTTCAGAGGAGCCGGAATTCACACCATGAATCCGTAGTGTGGCTCCTGCTTTTTCTTTGACTGCTGTCAATCCATGACCTGTTAGGAAATAAAACCAGGGTTCCTAAGTACAACAGAAATCCATGGTCTGCAAACTCTGTAGCTTATCTTGCAGAGCTGTTCAAGCTGTAGGTGCGCATCCCAGTTGTAAGAGAGCCTAGTAGTTGAAAGCATAGACTTCGCAATCCCTCGGATGTGGGATCACATGTCCAGTTTGAGCTCAGCTTTGCCACTGCCTAGCTGGGTGGCCTTGGAGAAGTCACCTTACCACCCCATGACTCAGCTTCTTCACTGGGTTGTTGTGAGGTGCAAATGAGATAAACATATGTCAAGTGCTCCAGATGCACTGTTACTCCTGTTTGCTTCTCACACTAGCAATAATATTCAAGATATTATCTGTGAATAGTGTCTGTCCCTGCTTTACCCTCTTCCATCTTCTCTACGCTCCTTGAGACAGGTACACAACATTCATTTTTATTAATTCCTGGCAGTTCTAGCCTATTGCAGATGCTCAATGAATATTTGTTGAATTGAAATCAGGTGAGCCTCAACATGCCCTTTCAAGGTGTTAGTCATTCCTCTAGTATGAAGAGTGCAGGGTCTCGAGCTGATGTGTCAAAATCAAAAGGCAGGTCAGTGGGAAAACCAGGAATGGTGCCCAACAGCTCTGACAGCTGTTTTAAGCAGTTCCAGACACAAGCTATGAAGTAGTTAGCAGGATGAAGGGTACTGGTTTTACTCCATATGAGTGGGGACAATACCCATATTCCCCAGAGCCCAGCATAACAGGTATTCAATAACCATTTGGTAAATACAAAGCTGACTTCTTATTCTCCACCCCCAACAACCCTTGGCCTGTCGAGAAATAGTACTGTCTACATTCTATTCTGGAGTGATTTTTTTTTTCTCCTTAGAGGCCCCTATGATGAGCTATAGCTTTTCTCAGAGTTCCCGAATGGAATGCAAATATTTATAGTCTACTGATGGTCCTAAGTGGCTGTTTGAATTCTAGAAGGAGAAACAGGCTGCCATCATCAGCTCACACCACCTTAGCACACAGAGAGAAACGAAAGATTTCACTAGGGCCATGGCTAACATCAGTTGTTAAACCCAAGGCAGCAGCAATATTAGGAAGAGTCCCAAGTCATGGCAGGATTTGAGAGCCAAAAAAAAACATATAGTCTTAGAAAGCACCGTTAATTACCAATTGTCCACTCCTGAATTAGAGAAAGACATGGATGTATCCCAAACCCAAATAGTAGTACTTTTACCAGTTGTAACTTTATCAGAACAATCTTAACATAGTCAGGACATTGATATTTACCAACTAGGCATAGGACTAATTATATCACTGGGAATCACCTGCCACTATACATCATTTAGAAATTTATTTACATGTTTACAACATTAATTACATACAGAAATATATGTCTATATTCATATGCAGCTCATTAGACATAGTTCAAATTCATTTCTGGCTTAGTTGGAAAAAAGATGCACTATAGCTGCTAAAACTGAGTTGAATGAATTCTCTCTAGCTTCTCTAGCATTTCAATAGAAACTTAGGAGAGTTCCAGTAACACATTTAAGCTGTAGGATACAATCATCTAACTTAGTTATATACTGAGTCCATCTTTTAAAAACACATGTATTTTCCAAAAGGAAGTAATGCATATCCAAATCTCAATCTAAATTCTCACGTAGATTTCTGAGAGCTAAAATCAAGAAATAAATGCATTTGAAAAGACTGGGAGGTATCTGCTACATCTTCTTTGCATAAACCATACAAGACAGATGATTTCACATCCTTCCCTGAGACCATTCAAGGTTTAAAGAATCTTATTGCCATTATCTCCTCTTTGACCTTCTGTATCCTTGCAAGTTAGGGCCATGTCTGATTCTTTGCCTAGGGAAGAACAGCTTCTCACCATCTCAGAACACAAATGATTATAAATATGTATGCGTAAGCCACCCCTAGAAAAATCACTTTGTTTCTGGAAGGAATCACCATTTTTATGTGCATATAAATGAGATGTGTCTAACAGACTTGACAATAGGCTGCTACTTACACACACACACACACACACACACACACACGAGCCACTTTAGTGAGGCATAATTGATGTACAAAGACTTGCATATATTTAAGGTTCCTACAATTATATTTTCTGATTAACAATTATTTTTTCTGAATTCTTTTGTTAGTTAAAGTACATTTTTACTGCATTCTACTAGAAATAAAAAGCTATGGTTTTTCAAGCTAAGGTTAAGACTCTACACCACACCCTACTTTGAAGAATAACTTCTAAAACTTTACTTAGTGTGACATCTAGTGCCCAGAACAAGGAAGTAATAATGCACAGAGTCATTGTTACCTTTCCACTGGGAGTTATTCATTCTGAGATATTGATTAGGTTCTACCATAGAAAAATAACAAATAGGAATAATACTATAGGGTATAGTTAATGGATCAGTTTTCTTACATGTCATCATGAACCCTAGTGTCCTCACAGGAATGAAACCCTTACAAATACCATGGTTCTAAAGACGGAATATTCTCTACCTCTTGACTTACTGCAGTAAAAAGAAGGTATTATAAAAAAGATAAGAACACTGTATAAATGCTGTGATACTGTATCATTTTAAAACAAATGTTAAATGATCAGCTGGTGTTTATTACCTACACCCTAGTGGAAAGTGCTGTACACTTAGGAGCCACAAGTCTTGTGGAGGAATTTTGGTTCCATCATTTATTAGCTGTGGTGATCTTGGTGAGTTACTTGACCTTTCTGAGTTCCTTTTGTGTCTTCACTGAAGGAGGATTGTAACACCTACCTCCCAGGATTTTGCAAGGTCACTGAGGAGAGAAATGTGAAACCCCTGGTATTGGTCAACATTTATTGAGACCTTACTGTGTCCCAGGCATGGACTAAATATTTTTAATACAGTAAACTATCTCATTTAATCTTCTCATTATGAGGTAAGGAATATTATAACCATTTCACAACTGAGAAAATGAGACCTGATAATATGAAGTTCCACATCTAAGGTCCCAAAGCCACTAAGTGGCAGAGGCAGGATTTGAACCCAGTCCTTCTGATTCTAGAACTCATAAGCTCAGTCACTAGGTTGTATTAAGAAAGCTTTACATGCCATTTACAAAGTTGACCAAATGTCATTTTAGCCCCATTTCTATAACTTGTGGGAAATCAGATGCTTGATCAGGAGCTTCTTCATCTTTAAAACATTGGTTTATGCTGAAATTAGCTTGACTTCCCTTACCGTGCCCAAGCAGCAGGGTGAGGGGAACCTCTGCAGTGAGATCTTCCTCTCACCCCGTCCCTCCCCACCATGCCTTGGACGGGCAGAGGCTGATGTTTATAGGGATCATCTCTGGCTGTGCGGATGCAGATCCCAAGACACTGTGCTGCTATCATACACCTCCAGTTTCATATTTTTCCCTAAGAACACTGTGATTTCACAAGCTCTCTTCTCATGAATTCCACCAAGTTCAAAACCCCACTGAAGTGCTCCACCCTTTCTAGAGTATGAAGATACTTGATGGTGGGAGAGTCCCTCTGACCAAGAGATAATTTAGGGGAGCATCAGCAGCTCTAGGAAGCACCCAGTTGCTTGCGTGGCTGTATGGGTACTTTCCGCTGGTCCCGCATGGCAAAGCTCCCCCAAGGAGGGCACCAGCTACGTCATTCATCGGGTTTCCCCCTTTTAGATTGCCTTCACTTTTAATAAAACATTTGCTTCTCTTTCATTTTTTTTCCTTTAGTTTTCTTTTTAAAAACGAATATGTATCCAGGGATGCAAGGATGGTACAACATTCGAAATCTATCAACATCATCCACCACATAAATAAAAAGAAAGACAAAAACTACATGATCATCTCCATAGATGCTGAAAAAGCATTCAACAAAATTCAACATCCATTCATAAAAACTCTCAACAAAATGGGTATACAGGGCAAGTACCTCAACATAATAAAGGCCATATATGATAAACCCACAGCCAACATCATACTGAACAGCGAGAAGCTGAAAGCTTTTCCTCTGAGATCGGAAACAAGACAGGGATGCCCACTCTCCCCACTGTTATTCAACATAGTACTGGAGGTCCTAGCCACAGCAATTAGACAAAACAAAGAAATACAAGGAATCCAAATTGGTAAAGAAGAAGTTAAACTGTCACTATTTGCAGATGACATGATATTGTACATAAAAACCCTAAAGACTCCACTCCAAAACTAATAGAACTGATATCAGAATACAGCAAAGTTGCAGGATACAAAATTAACACACAGAAATCTGTGGCTTTCCTATACACTAACAATGAACTAACACAAAGAGAAATCAGGAAAACAATTCCATTCACAATTGAATCAAAAAGAATAAAATACCTAGGAATAAACCTAACCAAGAAAATGAAAGACCTATACCCTGAAAACTATAAGACACTCTTAAGAGAAATTAAAGAGAACACTAACAAATGGAAACTCATCCCATGCTCTTGGCTAGGAAGAATTAATATAGTCAAAATGGCCATCCTGCCCAAAGCAATATACAGATTTGATGCAATCCCTATCAAATTACCAACATTCTTCAACAAACTGGAACAAATAGTTCAAAAATTCATATGGAGACACCAAAGACCCTGAATAGCCAAAGCAATCCTGAGACGGAAGACTAAAGTGGGGGGGGATCTCGCTCCCCAACTTCAAGCTCTACTACAGAGCCACAGTAATCAAGACAATTTGGTACTGGCACAAGAACAGACCCACAGACCAGTGGAACAGAATAGAGACTCCAGACATTAACCAAAACATATATGGTCAATTAATGTACAATAAAGGAGCCATGGACATACAATGGGGAAATGACAGTCTCTTCAACAGATGGTGCTGGCAAAACTGGACAGCTACATGTAATAGAATGAAACTGGATCACTGTCTAAACCCATACACAAAAGTAAATTCGAAATGGATCAAAGACCTGAATGTAAGTCATGAAACCATAAAACTCTTAGAAAAAAACATAGGCAAAAATCTCTTGGACATAAACATGAGTGACTTCTTCATGAACATATCTCCCCGGGCAAGGGAAACAAAAGCAAAAATGAACAAGTGGGACTATATCAAGCTGAAAAGCTTCTGTACAGCAAAGGACACCATCAATAAAACAAAAAGGTACCCTACAGTATGGGAGAATATATTCATAAATGACAGATCCGATAAAGGGTTGACATCCAAAATATATAAAGAGCTCATGCACCTCAACAAACAAAAAGCAAATAATTCAATTAAAAAATGGGCAAAGGAGCTGAACAGACACTTCTCCAAATAAGAAATTCAGATGGCCAACAGACACATGAAAAGATGCTCCACATCGCTAGTCATCAGAGAAATGCAAATTAAAACCACAATGAGATATCACTTCACACCAGTAAGGATCAACACCATCCAAAAGACAAACAACAACAAATGCTGGCTAGGTTGTGGAGAAAGGGGAACCCTCCTACACTGTTGGTGGGAATGTAAATTAGTTCAACCATTGTGGAAAGCAGTATGGAGGTTCCTCAAAAAGCTCAAAATAGAAATACTATTTGACCCAGGAATTCTACTTACAGGAATTTACCCTAAGAATGCAGAAGCCCAGTTTGAAAAAGACAGATCCACCCCTATGTTTATTGCAGCACCATTTACAATAGGCAAGAAATGGAAGCAACTTAAGTGTCCATCAGTAGATGAATGTATAAAGAAGAAGTGGTACATATACACAATGGAATACCATTCAGCCATAAGAAGAAAACAGATCCTACCATTTGCAACAACTTGGATGGAGCTAGAGGGTATTATGCCCAGTGAAATAAGCCAAGTGGAGAAAGAGAAATACCAAATGATTTCACTCATCTGTGGAGTATAAGAACAAAGGAAAAACTGAAGGAACAAAACAGCAGCAGAATCACAGAACTCAAGAATGGACTAACAGGTACCAAAGGGAAAGGGACTGGGGAGGATGGATGGGTAGGGAGGGATAAGGGTGGGGGAGAAGAAGGGGGGTATTAAGATTAGCATGCATGGGCGGGGTGGGAGAAAGGGGAGGGCTGTATAACACAGAGAAGACAAGTAGTGATTCTACAACATTTTGCTATGCTGATGGACAGTGACTGTAAAAGCGTTTATAGGGGGGACCTGGTATAGGGGAGAGCCTAGTAAACATAATATTCATCATGTAAGTGTAGATTAATGATAGCAAAAAAAAAAAAAGTAGTTCCTGTGTGGTAACCTCCAATGAGTTCTACACAATGGTATAAAGGGCATATAAAAGTGTAGGCAAAGGGTCTGTTTGTGTTTATACAGAGGATCAAAGCCTGATTTGGCTACCCAGAAAATCAATTAAGATACAATATGAAAAAGAACTTCCAACATCAGCACTCTCTGGAAGACTCATGCCAGAAGATGATCATCAAAAAACCCCAACAAAGATCCACGCGCTGCTACAGCTGTAAATGCACTCATCCCACCAGTTCCTGGACTTGCCATGGGAATGAAGAAGGAGATATCTAAGCTGGCCTGTGCATACAGTAAAACAACAAATCTGACTGGATCTATACTGTTGGAACTCAACCAAGAATTAGGAGAAGTGCAAATTGTAGCGCTCCAAAATCTTACAACTACAGCCTATCTACTGTTAAAAGAACATAAGGGATGTGAACAGTCCCCAGGAATGGATTGTTTTAATTTGTCTGATTTCTCTCAGACTGTTCAAGTTCAGTTGGACAATATCCACCATATCATAGATAAGTTTTCACAAATGCCTAAGGTGCCTAACTGGTTTTTCTTGGTTTCACTGGAGATGGCTGGTAATTATAGGTCTGCTTTGGTTATGTAACTGTACTCCTATTATGTTAATGTGTGTGCGCAATTTAATTAGTAGTTTAAAACCTATACATGCTGAAGTTACTCTACAAGAAGATATGTCAAAGAAATAATCAATCTTCCCATGTTTTCTTCCGCCTGCTACTTCTATAGCTTTTCTTCTTCCTTCCTAACTACAACCCTTAAATAGAATTCGTGCCTCATATCAAATTTACCGAGTATCATAATTCTTCCAAGTGGTAAAGATACCTCAAGACAAATGTTGGGCATAGAAGCCACAGGGCGTAAATATGCAAAGAAGTGAAAAGCTAACCTTTTCAAACAATAAGGCTTCTCTCTCACTTACCAACTTTACATTTCCCTGTATGGCCCCGGAAGATGACTGGTTAGCCAGAGACGGGTAAGATTCCTCAAGGGAGGAACAACCTAAGACAGGCACAGTCACAGGGGGGCCATCAGGTGAGAAATTGGGGATCAACAGAGGTGAGGCTTAGAACCTCACCCCCCCCCCCGTTCTGAGACAAATCTTCTGCATCCATGGATGTTTTATTGCCCTTGTCTAGCTTGGATTAACACATAGTCTACAGGCACACACCTGATCATCTACATTTGCTCTCTTACAACACTAAACTATGTTTGCTACCTTTATCTTGTATCTACCTACCACTTCAGCATTTTATTAAAAATTATAATAATAAAGAGAGAAATGTGGTATCCACATATAAATCAAGTATAAAAATCAAACAAATATTCATATTTGAACTGATTGTTTATAGTTCATAATGCATGAGCAAAACCGAAAGTTTCTGTGATGACTGCCCTTGTACTGTTCACCATGTAACTTATTCACTATGTAAGAATTTGTTCTCCATGTAAGAGCTTGTTTGTTATGTTTCAGAAGATTGGAGACTGACGAAAATTAGGCTTGGGGTAGATTAATGATTGTGCATTGAGCATTGACTTCCCTATATAGAATTTTATTGTTGTTAACAACCATTTGATCAATAAATATGAGAGATGCCCTCTCAAAAAAAAAAAAAAGTACAGACTTCCAATTGTAAAATAAGTAACCAGGATGTAATGTATAGCATAAGGAATATAGTCAAAATATTGTAACAACTTTGTATGGTGAGAGTTGTTAGCTAGAATTATCATGTATATAAATGTTGAATCACTGTGTTGTACACCTGAAACTAATGTAATACTGTGTGTCAACTACCCTTCAATAAAATATAATTATCTACAAAAAAAAAACCAAAAACAGCAGCAGAATCACAGAACCCAAGAATGGACTAACAGTTACCTAAGGGAAAGGGACTGGGGAGAATGGGAGGGAAGGGAGGGATAAGGGCAGGGAAAAAGAAAGGGGGCATTACGATTAGCATGTATAGTGTGGGGGGGGGCACGGGGAGGGCTGTGCAACACAGAGAGGACAAGTAGTGATTCTACAACATCTTACTACGCTGATGGACAGTGACTGTGAAGGGGTATGTTGGGGGGACTTGGTGAAGGGGGGAGCCTAGTAAACATAATGTTTTTCATGTAATTGTAGATTAATGATAACAAAATAAATAAATAAATAAATAAATAAATGAATATGTAAAAAAGACAACAAAATCTCATAATCTCACTTCTCTGATATATCTGGTTGATTATTAAAATAAAAAGATTTATAATATTAGCAAATTCAAAAGTATAGAAACATAAACAAAAGAAAGTAAACCATCTATTTTCTCCCTAGATAGCTTCCACTGACATCATAGGCAATAGAGTCTAGGACCTTATAAAGGCTATGGAAATATCTAAAACCTGAAAAATATTATTGGTTCTAACAGACATGAAAGAAAAACTACAAATTAGAAATTAAGTACTATTTACTTAAATGTATTCAATGGTGATATTAGGTCAACTAGTCAGCTATAGGTTCAAGTAAATTAAACTCTTACATAGTTATATATGTTATATATACAGTTATATATGTCATATATTTAATGAGGCATGGAGCTGTGTTTTATTATATTTGCTGTGACCTAAGGACTTCCAAAAGGAGGAGCGCTTGGAGTTCTTCCAGGACTCAGAGTGGCCCTGCCTTCCTATCTCCTTCTCCCTACGCCCTTCTAAAGGTAACAACTGTATCATTTGTTTCTTGTGATTCCTTTCAGGAAAAATTTAGAAAAGCCTATGCCTATGTATACATGCTCTGGACCTATTTTTTTCCACTTCACAATACACAGTGGAGGTCTCAGCACACGCAGACGGCAGTGGCCGTGTATGCAGCCTGGAACCAGTGTTCATCCTCCCTGCCGCAGTGGGGAGTGTTGTCTGCTGCCAGCTGTCAGCTGAATGCCTCCCTTTGTAAAGCCCTTTGCCAACGGAGAATTGGTTCCCCCAGGGCTGTACTACAGTGACTGGTCAATGGGGGAGTTGTTGATACAAAAGGTTGGCCCTGTGCATTCATGGGGAACATGTGTGAAGAGCCATCCCAACTCCCCAGCTCCCTATGGGATAGGCTGAGGCCTCTGTCTCAACTGCAGTGCAGTTCAGCTTCTCCCTCAGCCCAGTTCTGCTTCCTAATCCTTCCTTCTCTTGCAAGGCTTGCTCCTGAGAGCACTTCACAGTCAAACACCAGCACGTGAAGCCCAGCCACAGTCTTTCTCCTGGGCACCCAACCTAGAACACTGATCTACTTCATTCTTTTTAATGGTTGCATAGTATGCATTCCACTGAATGGCTATATCACAGTTCAATGTTCTCTATGATTGTTTCAAGTTTTTCACATATGCCTGGTGAATTCCCTCACATCTTTCAGGTCTTTACTAAAATACCATCTCATTAAGTTCTACCCCTCACCACCCTTTTAAAACTTTAACCTGTACTCCCTACTCCACCTTATATTTTTCATTGGCTTACTACTTTCTAGCCATCTATATAATTTTCCTATTCAGTTTGTGCACTGTTTATTGTCTATCTTCTTTAACTAGCATGTAAGATCTACTAGGGCAAGGGTCTGTCTCATTTGCTCACTGTTTTATCTCAACTGCCTAGGATAGTGCCTGGTAGATAAGCATTTGCCAAGTGAATTCTATATTGAACATCTCTGTGTATATATATATTAATGAACTTTTGCAAAGGATCAACAGTGTAACTGCTTAGTGTGTGCATTTAAAATTTAGTAATGCTCATGGCTTTTCTGAAAGTTGCACCAATTTATACTCTTCTTTGGGTGAGTTTTCAAGAAATAGAACAATTAAAAAATACTGACTATATTTCGGACTCTTCTAGCAATGAATTCAATATATTATAAAACTCTGTGAGGAGTATTTGTTTAGAAAAGCACAGACGTTGTTGTGGTTAACTAAAGGAAACTTCAGTGTAGCATAAAGAGCAGTCAATCAACGTTCCTTTTGAAAAAGTCTTCCCTCCCCATAACGATGGTTGATGTCCACTCTGTAGCCAGATACTCACTTCTCTTTAGATTCCAAATTGAAGAGATGTGTTTCTGAACTGATAGTGTTTGCCTAGTTGTCAAACAGAAATTCATTAACCCCCTGGGCCTTATTCATAGATCGTAAAGAATTGTGAACAAACTCCAAGCATTAATCTATTATTGTCTGTATCAATGATCATTGAGAATTTTCACATCATTAGCAATGTCACCTTCAAAAATGCATCCACGTGATATTGAAGGTGATTTACCCAGTTAGGAGTTCTCACTGTAGTACCATTTTGACAAGTTTGCCTCTCTCCGTAATAAACACTGCCATTATTTCTGACAGTGCTGGTAGAATGGTTTCATTAAAATGCACAGAAGGAAAAAACTGTAACTCAGGGAGAAGATGGGGAAAGGGGAGCAATAGTAACTTTGAAAAGGTAAATTGCAGACAGATAAACGTCTCCCTCTGCAGGTACTCTTGCATAAGGTGATTAGATGCATAAAACTGTCAAAACAGGAATTTTAAATAAACTTTTAGGACTTTCGTGGTATCTAGAAATAAAACTGCTCTGTTCTACAACAGAATCTTTAGCTTGGTATATTAGTATATGTTTTAGCATTGTGGACTTTCATTTTGATTGGTCTATCACTTAGCTTGGCCATATTTTCCAGGCATAAGTCAGGTCTCTAAGATGCTTGTGGGAAATCACATCTGATTCTCACAACATCACTTTGAAATTATCATCAAAAATTTTCTTTTTTACATTTTCCTTGCTCCTCTGGTTTCTGCCTAGGTCTTAAATAATAACCATTTCATTGTATTTTATCAACTTGTTCAAAGGTATGGGTGGCAGGTGATCAAGTCTTAGAATGCGACGGTAGTGGAGGAAATGTGTGAATTATGGCCTCTCCAAAAATAATTGTTGGTTGAGAAATGTTTTATTTTATATAGTATTGGGAAAGTCACTTTTTCTCATTTTCCTTTAACTTTGGGGCCAAAATAGTGAGGCAAAAGACAAAATATAAAGATACAGATAGCAAAAAGGCAATTTTCTGTATTTTTCCACTAGCACAGTGAGTACAAATATCTTTCTTCTTCTTTATATAGCCACAGATTATGGAATCATCATATCCCAGCGGTTGGAAGGAATCAGAATTTCTCAAGTTCTCCCATCCACTTATTTTCAAACAAGGAAGCTGAGTCTCAGAGAAGTCAAGGGCATGGTGTACTTATTGACAGTCCTTCAGTCAGGACCAGGTCTCAGGTCTTAGGACTCCTGGTACAGTGCTCTTTCCAAGAGAGTACCATTTCCAAAGATTTCCACTCTCCAATTACTTTCTTGCCAACTCTAAACAGTTCTAACTATTGTGAATGCAGTTTTTCAGCAACCGTAAGAAGTACTGGTTTCTATTTCCAGTGCTCAACTGACAGCTCTGTGTCCTGTTTTGGACTATGTGTTTTTCACTCCTGTCTGCAACTGGAATTACCCCAGGGCAACATGAGGTTTTTTGAGTGTGAATCAGTTGCAATGGAATTCGTGGTTATTTTCTTTCTTTACTTCCCACAGGCAATCTATAAACCTTCAAGAGCTTGGCTACTGCTGCGAGTGCTCTGTTTTCCCGTAAGTTTCTTTGCCTTGTGATAATAACCTGCTAATGCTGCACAGTCCGAGTGCATATTATGCTTCTCTTTATCTCAATGTAGCAGTTCAAAAACCACAGACCATAACCCAGGATGGCAACCTTAACTTCTTAAAGCCTCTGTCCACAGATGGTTGAACCCTATTCCAGCCCTCTGTTTTGGGCTGTGAGTCCAACTCTGGCACGTCTCCATTTGCAGGACTCTTGTTATCTCTGTTTATCTTTTGACCATTGACTGTTTCTAGCCTTGGATCTACAACTTCAGCCTCCCCTTACGCTTCAAGTTCTACTTGTCTATCAAGGCTGCAAAGATACTTTTCTAAGGTACATACTGCTATTGTTTTAGCTACTATTACTATGTAAAGTCACAGCACATCTTGACCAGAAATCTTCAAAATATGCCTCAGGGACAGCTAAGGGATGGTATTTAGTTACATTGCTATTGCATTCATTTGGGTTGTGATGATCAGTGGTGATGAACGAGTTTAATCTTTACTTTTCTAAAGACAGTTTCAATTTATCCAACAGGATTCTGTCTTAGAATGAGCATCAGCATTTCAAAATGTCTTCAGTGTCCCCTGTGTGTGTGTGCCCTTTGGCCATTGGGAATGCAAACAAGAGAAAAATACCAAGATTCAAACACCTTTCAAAAGTCCAACATGTAGTAGAACCATGAAAAAGACTCAGTCTCTGCAGTTGGTGGTGTAACTGATAGGGATTTCAAACAGAAAAGGGAAGTATGGTAGGCAGTGCTGAGAGACTGCCCCCAATATTCCAGCCTCCTGGTATACACAGCCTGTGTAATCCCCTCTCCTTGGAGTGTGGGCAGGATTGTAAATATGATGGGGTTTCATTCCTATGATTGGGTGACATTGAATGGCAAAGACAAAGGGGTTTTTCAGATGTAATTATGGTCCTTAGCTGAATTTGAGTTAATCCAAGGAGAGCTCATCCTGGATAGGCCTGAACAAATCAGGTGCACCTTTTAAAGGGACTGGGCCTTCCTAAAAGGGGAGAGATTGAAGCAGGAGAGATTGTCCTGCTGGCTTTGAAGAAGGACCTGATGGCAGCCTCTAGGAGCTGAGAGTGACCCCAGGCCGATAACCAATAAGAAAACCAGGGTGTCAGCCCTACAGTTGCAAGGAACTGAATTCTGCCAACAACCTGAATAACCCTGAAACATCAGATGAAAAGCAGCTAGTTGACAACTTGATTTCAGCCTGGATAAGTCACTAAGCAGAGAAACTAGCTATCCCATACCTGAACTTCTGACCCACAGACTGTGAGATAATTGGTGTATGATGTTTTAAGTCTCTAAATTTGTTATACAGCAATAACAATGAATACAAGAGGGTATACTGAACTTCATTCTGATATTTTATGGGATGATGTGCCAATGCCATACCCTCTCAGAGAAAACATGCCTCCACCAACCACAGGCAGGAAAGTGGCCATAATGGCTAGTACAGCGATCATGCTGGCCCATGGGCAGTGATCTCCCTTAGCTCCTCTGGATCAGTTACTGTACAGAGCCAGAGCCAGGTAAGAACAATCAGAAGTTTTAAGTGGTTGTGACATTAACAAGATACAACATTTATCATCTTTCAGGTGCCTTCAACAAAGGGAAAACTTCAAGAATAACACCAAACACAAGCACCAGCTACATATTAAGACGCTGACTTTAGACCAAGTTAAAAGATGAATGCCTACCAGGATGGGGTGGGACTTGCCACAGGAATCACATCTTGCTTTTTAAGCAGTATAAAACCAGCATCATCTACAGGTTATGCTTGAACCAGGTAACAAAACCCAGAGGCCTTAGAGCACAGGCCACTGGACCAAGGCTGCACTAGGCAATATTCGTGGAAAGGTCAGATTACAGCAGGACATCTAAGAAGATAATGGAGAGTAAATTCAACAGGCAAGCTGTCAGTTAGTGGATGGAAAACTTTGTAAGGATCCAGCAAAGGCCAAAGTCAAACGATGAGGGGTAGCCAAAGACTAATGAGAAACAATAGCAAACAGACCAACCGGGGCAGAGCAGTTATAGGCAGGTACACCTGTAAGTGCACAAAAACACCTTTAAGTAAGTGCTACCCACAGGACAGTTGATTTTTGTATTTCCTGCGAAACGAACTTATATTTAAAATTTTAATGAGAAGGTAAATGGTAGATCCTTTATAATAGAAACTTCTGAAGCACAGAATTCATTATAACCTGGAGCAGTTCTGGGCTTCATTATATCTGGAAGCACTCAGAACACTTTAATGTTTTACGACATGAGCCATGAGGAGAGCTGTATCATTTGGTGACCATATTACATACTGTTACATGACTTAATGTCAATTTCAAAAACTTTTAGACTCTATAATTTCAGTTTAGGGCTCAAAAAACATGCCACTCCCAAGTGCTGCCAGTGACAGGATCCAACTGACAGCCACTAAAAGCTCAAATATTTTCTCTAGGAAGCAGGATGCCTGCAGGTGCTTGTCACCCTCTTGTGAAGAGACTCTGTCCTGTTCAGAAAACAAAACAGGCTCCTCCACTTTAACTTGGTTAACTTTGCCAGCTGTATCGCAATATCCATGGCGTACCTCTCTTCAACGACAGAGAGGTCAACATTTATTTAGCCACCATCTACTTCTTGCCAGAGCTCTCCTGACATCTAACAGACATAGAAATGGAGAAATGCAATCTATCCATTCTTCTAGGCAGTTTAAATTCTATCAGATTAAATATCTGGTCTTTCAACTGTTTGTGACCATCCACTGGAGTGGGAAAGAGACCTTCAGGCCTTTGTCTCCCTTCCCATCCCTCCAGGTTTTAGGACTAACCGAACTGGACCAGTTCATGTCCTATCATAAGATGGCCATGGCCTCGAGGGTACCTAAGTCAGCTATGTCACCTGCAGCTTCCCCGTCCTTCTCCTTGCTCTCCACCTTCAACATGAAATGCCTTTGCTAAATTATCTTAGACACATCACTGTTATACCTTCAGTTTTCATGAAGAATGTATACAGGAATGGTCACACGAAGAATACTTTGGCAAACGTGCACTGATGAAGACACTGCCCAATATATTTTCTCTTTGTATAGGAGCCAATACAAGAAATTTCTTAAGAAATTTAATACCAGGGAAATTAATTTATCTAGATAAACTAAGTTTTGGCTTGTTGTTCAAAGATAAATAGATGACCTATTGGTAGCTGAGAATCTCAGAGTTAAGGTCAATGCTCAGCTACAGTGACTCTATTAGCTTGGGGTGTGTGTGTAATAGATATCCTTCATACCTGCATATTTGTTGAGTTTGTATTTCATTGCTCTGTTGTCCAAGTGCCTTTTGTGGACACACCTCAAATCCTTTTAGGGAGTAGGTTAGTTGTACATTTTAAAACATTCAAGCAGGATGATAAATACAAGGCTTGAAGGATATATTATGAAAGAGAATATATTATAAATATAAAAACATTTTATATTTTAAGAAGCAATATAATATAATGTTTAAAAACCATACAACTTGGTTAAAATCTCAACCCAGCTACTCCTGACTTTGGACAAGGTCTTAGCCCATGATTCAGATTCCTTATCTCTAAAATGGAGGAAATAGGAATCCGTCCTTACAGGGTTAGTTTGAAGAACAAATGTATTAACATACATGAAGTACTTGGAACAGTAAGCACTAAAAATGACTTGCTCTTATTATACCATGGGCTAATGTTAAACTCTCTCAAGCACATGGTGTGATCAAAATGTCATACCTATTAGGTATGTGAACTTTATCTATTTAAAAGCAACATATAATGCTTACCTACTGTGGCTGATGCTGATGAGAGCAGAGATTTGCCCCAGGAGCCCCAGCCTGCCCAACCTCCTCCATGTGGAGGGGAATCCACAGCCTGTAGAAACAGAGATTAGCCACAAGATCAGCAATTCAGTTTATCCCTGAGTGGAGAAACACCCATTGGTTGAAATAAAAGGAAAAAACTTTTAAAAATCACCAACAACCATTTCTCATTGGCTTATAGTTTACATGGGCCATAAAAGAATATACCAACCCACATTTTAATCTGTACTTTGGAAGCAAATTGATCAGAAGTGGTGTTGGCTTCTGAGGACTTGGCTTGAAATGAGAAGACAGGGTTTGATACTAACCAAGACCCAAATCTCCCGTTATCTGGAAGACAGGGACCAGGGTGGTAGAGGGAAAGGACTTAATACATCAGGGCACAGAGTGATTTGAAAATTTCAAACTCAGGTATCTTTTATATAACTGAACAAATATTCTCTTCAAGGTATAGTTAACTTTCAAATCTCTGGGGTGGTAGGAGGGAGCTTTGGCATGGATGACAGGCAAAGCGTCCAGAAAAATATCAGTAACCTCGGGATAGGAAGCAGCAACAGGTCAAGGTGTCTACTCCATTCACAGTGACCCCTGTAACTATGTCGCTCACTGTCCCTGGGCTCTGCGGATTCGAATTCTTTTGCCGAGGTATTGGACTGGGACTGAGAGATTCTGTTTCAGTTTGAGCTGGAAGCTTGAATAGAAGATGAAAACTCAGGCAATGAAGGGTGACCGTATTCTATCCACCATGCAGACTACGGATTAAGAGAAAGCAGAGTGAACAGAATGCAGGAGCTATGCTCAGAGAAGCTGTCTGAATCACTGGTAGCTTCTCAGTCTCTGGTTCTTGTCTTTCAAGGCCCTGCTGCCTGCTGATCTTTGGGTTCCATGAGATCCCTCCACAATCAGTCAGTCAGTCCAGCTCTCTTTTTTAAAAACGTTTTGTTCACTGATGTATCCTCAGAGCCTAAAAGAGCACATAGCATAGAAAGAGTACATGGCATTTATTTGTTGAATAAATGGCTGACATTCATCCACTTTCTTAGGTGTACAATAGTTCTTCTTACTTGCACCAATGAATCCTGACTCAATTAGTAGAACCACAGCTTTCCCTTATGCAGAAATACATTCTAGAAAATGGGCAAAAATACATTAGGGGTTAATATATAAGGAGCTGGAGAATCACAGGTCTTTCATAAGAAAGGAAGGAAGGAAGGGAGGAAGGGAGAGAGGAAGAAAGAAAGTTAAGGAGGATGTGAAAACTACCTACAGTCTGCAAATTTTCTATCTTTTGACCCAAGCCTGATCCATTAGTCCCCAACTCCTTCCATCTTTGGTGGGTAAGGGTGGCCATATGAAACAGTATTAATTACAGACAGAAAAGGGAAAAGGTTTGCTTTCATGATAAATTACATAGCTATAGATGGTTTCAACTGTTCCCCCCCACCTCTTTCCTGTTCTGAATGTGGACATGATGCCTGAAACTGAAGCAGCCCTTTTTGCTGTCATGAAGGAAAGGCCAGGGAATCACAGGGTCACTGATCCTGACACTGCTGACCTGCTAAGACAATGTAAGTAGTTTCCATCTCCATCCTTTCTGTTAAGTGAAAAAAAAATTGCTTATTTTGTGAGCTACTATATGTTGGATTTTTGTTACTTGCACCCGAACACATTCCTAACTGATTCACCTAAAAAATATCAAGCACCATCCATCAGTGTAGACTACAGGGCAAAAGAAAAGGTTATGGACTTAAACTGCTTGGGTTTGACTCTAGGCTCTACCATTTTGGGCAACAAGTTACTCAAGTCTTTAAAGTGATTATTTACTCATTACAAAATGCAAGGTATGGTAGCATAAGAACCAATAACCTCACAGGGTTATTGAGACAATTAAAGGAAATAATTCACATAAAGCTTTGAGCATAGTGCTTAATAAATACTCTATCAATGTTAACTAGTAATAATAATAATAAGAAACTACATTTTTAACACTAAGAAGCAAAAAGCTTATAAAGTTGGCTTCCACGTTTTTTCTGTCTGGAAACAATGAGAAGCTTGTTAATATGAATGGAAACACTCATGATTCATGACTATCTGCTTTAATTTTTGTGTCTACATTGATTTACTTCACTTCTACAATGGAAGCAGTGGCAATTTTATACCATCATGAAGACAGCTGTAAGTTGGTGATTAATATCATTCTTTCATGGGATAAATCACTACCTGTGTGATTAGGGAGAGTTAATACACTTAGGGTGGACAACTTCTGATAATATTTAATATACTCTGACAGCTGGTAATTGACTAGCAAATGGAAATAAATGTTAAATGAGTCTAGAAATTTTTGCAGTATGATTACTTCAATTGCGTTATTAATAAAGTGCCTTTGACATTGAGCTGTGACCTCATGATCAGCTACAAAGAATATTTGTGTCAATGGCAAATACTTAAATGATTAAGTGTGCACATTCAATATAAAAACTATATAAACTAGATGTTCAATATGAATTATAAATATATCTCATCTTGAGTATTGTCTCCACTTTAAATGGCTTTAACGCTGCACACTTATGAGACTATGAAGTAGGCAGCGTGGATCTACTAAGAACTCCCATTACCAAATACAGTTATTGTAAAACTTCTTTCTCACACTCACCCCATGTAAACCCCCCCACTTCCTTTAACAGACAAGACAGCATCACATCCTAATTCACAGAGGAAACAGAAACCACCTCATGAGAACTCTCTTCACTTCCTGCCTCCTCCCCCAAACTCTCAGAAGAATGACATCATATTACAACAGCAAATCAGACTTGGAGTGATCAGAATCAAGATTCCATCAAATTCAAAGTTCCTTAAATAGTAAAGACATTTGCATAGCAGGTGTTCCATTTTAATACAGATCTTTATCATTACATAGAAAACACATTTATTTATTTCAGGTGATCAAGTTCCAAGGTATATATAATTCAATAGAAAAAAATGTACAAATCTTAGAATTCTATCAAGGTCAAAAGTCTGTGACACTTAGATGGGAATATAGGTGCTGTCTTAAGATCAAAGATCAACCTGGTTGTCCTATATTTCCTCAGATCAAGAATCAAATACTAATTCTAATTTGCATAACTTATATCTAGGGGTGTGTGGGCAATGGGAGCTGTGGGAACAAACCCTTTTTAAGTTTCCTAACTCATGCCATAGCTGCTCTAAAAAGGGGCTTAGGGGACATTGGGGAGGAGGTAAATTACTCTGGATCCCTAGAGTTCTGTCAAAATATTTGCTTGAAAATGGCCTCAGTTAATTCCAGGTAATTTTCTTCCTTGGTGACTATGAATCATTCAATTCTGAGAAGATTTAAAATTAAATATGGAAAGGTTTAAAGCACCTAAGTCATGTTACTAATATTTTCATGCATATTTGGTCTCTTCTTTACTATTAATATTTAAGGAACTTGACAAATTAGAGTGGCAATTTTTGAAAACCAATTTAAAATGAATAACTGAATTATTAGACTTCTGATTTTAAGTTGAAATCATCCTAAGTTTATAGTATTATAACATCTAAGAGGTCTTTAGGTCCACTCTACAAATTTAATTTAGTAGATTTATAGCAATTCTTAAGTTCTCAGCAAGGTTTTGTTTAAGTCAATAAATGATGTACTTAAAAAGGAAATAGGATATATTACATTTGTGAATGGAATATAAAAATATTTGAATGTGTTTAAACTGGTAAAAATGACCGAGCATTAATCAAAAACTCCCTTGAAAGTGACTGTTCAATTTTGCTAGACTTCTAAATAGAGTAAGATTTGTGAGATGAACAGAAAGCTTAGGATGAGCTGAATTTTTGTATTTGGAACCTTAATAAATTGAACATTAATTGTTCAAACCAAATTAAAAATTAATTAAGAGTCTGAGTTGTCCTTTTTATACACAAAACATACACTAGCCTATACCAGAAACCCATCTAAACACAAATCTAACTTACCTGACCCCTGCTCCCCCAACTACTTTCTTCCCTTCTCTCATTTGGAAGTGATGTCCTCCTCTTCGCTGAAATGATCACATCCACTCGAACTCCTCTGGGCCTGGGGTGGTTTTTTTCCCCTTCTTTCCTGGCTTTTCAGCCTTTCTCTATTGGCTACTTCCTGCACTTAATCATGCACATGATTCCTCCATCTTAAAACCAACAAATGGAAATCATGATAAAACATTTCTATCAAACAAACCTGGTTTCTGCTCTACATCTTTCTTCCCCTCCTCTTAAGAAAAAAGTTCCTACCTTCTATACCCACCCTCCCTTCTCTCCTCCCCGACCGCAGTCACTCTCCCATGGCTACCACTTCATGAAACCATTCTCAGCAAGGCCACATTGGCTTCCTTGTTGTCAAAGCCATGGCTCATTTTACTCATTTTATTTCTTGACCTTTCAGTAGCAGAGGAAGCTCAACCACTTTTACATTCTTACAACACTCTATTCTGATGGCTTCCATGCCCTATCTCCTAACTTACTTTTTTTGTTCATCCTTTATTATGATTTTAGTTTACTTTTGAAAGTTTCTGTATGCATATTATCTTATGGAGGCTCCTTAGATTAACCTACAATCTCACTGCTGCCAGCATTCCAATAAAATATGCATAGTCCAGGGTCAGCTGGCATCCTAATCAGAATAGCTATACTCCAGAGGCAGCTATAAAGAGCACTTCTATTATCTACAGCTCTGTTAACACCTGATGCTTTGCTAATTAGTATACCGAATTGCAGAAATGGGTTTTAACTGGTAAACATGGTGGACTATTAAATTAGCATTCTGATATCTGAAAAGGGTTCTAGATGGTGAAATTAAAAGTATTCAAGATTTGTGGATGGTTAAGTATATTTCAGAGCCTCTTTCTGCCTTTATATGAACTGGGTATAAGAAAGGATTTTGCCTTGTGCTAAATGGTTTCCA
This sequence comes from Manis pentadactyla, assembly GCF_030020395.1. Taxonomy (NCBI): domain Eukaryota; kingdom Metazoa; phylum Chordata; class Mammalia; order Pholidota; family Manidae; genus Manis; species Manis pentadactyla. Next base: position 32,269,021 of record NC_080023.1, on the reverse strand, counting down.
TCCAGCTCTGAACTCTGGGGAATTCTGGTTTCTTGATGCCAGCTATAAGGGAAAAAATCCCACCTCCAGAATGATAGGCATTGGCTTGAGTGAAGCTTTACACTCAGGGTGGTGGTCAAAGCACCTAAGAGGACAGAATCATAGGGCATTCCAAGCCTACGTGAAAAACAGTTCTCATGAACTGCTCTTAACTTTCTTGTTAATTGCTTAATTTAAAAGTCTCAGTATGGCACAATGTAAATTGAGATTTGATTTCACTTATAGAATGTGATGGTGAGATTATGGAGAGAAGAGGTAACTCTCACTATCTAAACTTTGCTGGCTACCATATCAAAAAGATCTGCCATAAAGAATCTTAAGAGCTGTGTGCGACCAAATTGGGTCAGAGACAGGAGCATTCCAGGACCAAGTCCTTGGTCTCTGTGCTTCTTTATTTAAATATAACTTCTGGGAAGTCTTACCCTCTTCCATTACCTAAGTAGCATCCAAGTCCTGACGGCTTCTAAATCTGTCTCTTTCCTAGGCTCCAGACCATTAAAACCAACTGTCCACAAAATATCTTCACTTGGGTGTCCCATGGCATGTTCAATACTAGACTCACCATCTTCTCAATCTCACCTGGTCCCCCAACTAACCCTTCCTCTGTCCTAGCATTAGCGGTTCCCAAACACTGGTCCACAGACTGACTGCAAGAACATCCTCTAGGGAATGTATTGAAAATATAGAGTCTTGACATCCACTGTGATCTTTTGAATAAGAATATCTCAGTGTAGAGCCCAGGAATCTGAATTTTAACAAGCTCCCCAAGTGATTCCAGTACACCACTAGGTTTAGGAAGTGCTGCCCTATGGTTGAATGGCACCAGCATCTGTCTGGTTGTCCAAGCTAAAATCTGAGTGCCGTTATGTAAAGCAGGCTTAAAAGAGCAAATATGCAAACAAAATGGAAGCCAACTCCACTCACTCATTTAAGAGGCAAAAACCTGTCATCAGCATTTCTTAGCTTATGTTCTCTCTTCTTTGTCTCCCTCAAGAACAATTTAATAGCTCTTAAACATTTTGCTTTTCCTTTCTAGGGAGAGATACATTGGTAGTCAATGCTTTCCTTCAAGAGCATCTCAAAGCAACACAGTAATATTGAAATTATTTACCTTAATAATTGGTCTTATGAGTTGGTTTTGGTCAGTAAGGTTGAGTCTTTTGTACTCTGGGTAACATTTCTAGGCGTTAAAATTTATATAAATTTCATCTAGATTGGATCTCTTAGTATATACTGAGGTCCTGCAAAATCTCTGGGAATAAATGCCACTCCTGATTGGCACCCAAGACAAACTTCTCTGAATTGAGGCTGAAGACTTTCTTGACTCCTCCTTCCTTGAGACTGATTTAACTGTTTCGTCTAAGTCTTCCCTGTGCCTGTCCTATCTAGTACTACAGGGAAAACTGTAATTGCTTTTGTACAGTACTGCCTTCCCCAACTAGGCTGTAGGCACCCTGAAGACAGTTGCAAGAGCCAGATTCCTGGGAATAACACATGTTGTTACAGGGTTGGTAAGGCCTTAGAGAGTCTAGTCCAACCTGCAAAGCTCAAGCGAGCATTTCTCATGGGTGCTGGACAGTGGATTCAATGGCTTCTAGTCTGTGTATCACAATGGACCAGAAAGAGAAGGAGCACCAAAAATAGAGAGAGCTTCGCTGAGTGCATGAACTGTGAACAGTGTGATCCTTCAAAGCTGGCAGAGCCACTGTCCTCCTGCTCTTCCCCAGGCCTCCTCCTAGTCACACCATCCTTCCTGCCAAGCTATGGCTGCCATGCTGACTCAGGCAAAGGGGAAGCCAATGATGTGGATTTTAAGGGGACCCAGACCCAAAGGAACTATGCAGATACAAATCACTTGGGGAAAAACAGATACATTTACACATATTATCACAAAATCGAGTGTGTCCTAGACAATACTGGTTTATACTTCCTCAAAGGCTTATCTGCTGTTTTGTTTTTTTAAAAAATATTTTCCAAGAGAGGTTTTAAAGGGGTGTTGAGGCTCTTTTAGGCTCAGATATACCTGGAATCAAATAGGCTTTTGAGTGTGGCCTTTTTCCATGGGACCTGCAAAGATTCAAACAGCCAATTTATAGACGAATTTTTGATTCATGATTTTTTGTAGAATTCATTTTCTGGATCAACAGAACAATAGTTGTTTTCATCACTGTAGAAGGACTTTTTATAAGTGTCTGGCAAAGGGCAAATAAAATAGAGCAAATGAACAATGCTTGCAGATGAAGCATGGGATTGACTTCTCCTAATATTAACTTAAGATAAAAGGATAGGTTATCGATAGAGATAGTAGAATCCCCCTTTCTGGTAATTCTTAAAAAGATACTAAATTTGCACCTACTTAGAAGGATTTAAATATGACCTGGGTGACAGAGATATCCTCTTCTCTCAGGCCCTTCCAGCTAGCCATATACCTTTCTGCCTTCTTAGAACAAACTCAGGAATTCCTTCCACACCATGGTTCTCTCTGACCTGATGCAATGCCACACACACACAGTCACAGCCACGGTCCCAACTCTCTGGCCAGTATTTGCAGTTCCACCCATATACTTTTGGCATGCTTCATTATGAGGAAATGCTCACATTTTCCAAGTCTTTGAAAGCTATCAGTGCTGTACAGGGAGAGGAGGCCATCAGCTCCAACCCTCTGCAGCATTAAGGACATTTATGAAGAACTTTCAAAAGCACGTTTTACCTCGATTTGCTCAAAAAAATTTAAGAAGGCAGATGTGTAGAAGGCATGCTGACTTTTTCTTGTGCTATCTTTATTGACAATCTTGTTATAATTATGAGAAGCCTGAACTTGGAATGTATAATCTATCCATCAGGAGCATATATATTTGGGATTAGTGGAGCTTCTGCAGTTTTTTTAAGTCATCTCAGGTCAGAATGGTATGACTAAGATATACTTTTCTTAATGTACAAGGATATTTATGAAAAGTAGCACTTAAAATAAAAATTGGGAACCAATTCTCCGCACGACAGAAAGAAAGCATGGAGGGAAAAGAGGTTCCAGAGTCAGGCATGTAAGTATATATACTTCAGGTATAGGATATATAAACACACTGTAGTGGTTTTATTTCTCTGGAGAACCCAGATGAATACAGACCCTAGCATCAGTATTTTTTAAAGCTCTCCCAATGCTGGAGATGTTGAAATGTTCGGCTAAAATTCAGAACCTCTGGTCTAGGAGTTCTTACTCCCTAAAGGGATCCAAGGATGGCTTCAAAGCGTCTGTGAACTCTCAGAACTCAAACAAATTTTGCACATATGTTTACCATATCTGACCCAAACTTCTAGCTGGTCCTCAAATCCTCTCCATGACATCCCTGAAAAATGATTGTTTGCTTTTGTTTAAACATCTCCAGTCATGGAAAGCACCCTCTTCCCTGAGGAAGCCCATCTCACTTTAGAACAGTTCTAAGAATCAGATTCCTTGAGCAAACTGGGGCACAAGAAGCCTGATTTTAAATAAAAGAATCACAAACATTAGTCAGAAGGATACCTAGTGGTCTTCATGCACAGTTCTTCATTTTATAAAGGGAAAAAAGTGAGGCACAGAGAAATTCGCTGTCTTGCCTGAACTAAAGCATTAACGACAGATTGGAGGGTGAACTCCCAGGCCCTCTGGTTCGCTGTTGAGTTGCCCTCCCTCACTGCATGCAGCAGAGTCCAGGATGAGCAGGGGTGGGGCTGGCTGAGGGAAGACCCCAGTTCCCTGGTCCTACATCACCACTCTAGAAGGCAGGACTGGAGGAGAGTGGCACACCTCCTTTCAATGCCAAGTGCCTTTCTATCCCTGCCAGTTCCCATGTGGATGGAAGTGAAGATGTCAAGAAAACCCAGCTCGATGCTCATATTGATGTGGCACAGGTACCCACTGGGAGACAGTGGCCTATCTTACCCTCCAGAGAAACAGGTGCAGGCACCGAAGGGAAGAGGCAATGAATGCACTCTACCTCTGTCTTCCTGGAAGGTGGGATATGATGATAAAACAGTGATCGGAATAATTAAGATCTCCATAGTGTATCTGTAAATATGCATTAAAATTTAAGTGATATTAAAGAAACATTGACTTGTTTAGGGTGGAATTCAGCTTAATAATTTGGACTCCTTTTGTTTATTATTATATCTTTCGTTTATTACTGAGTAGTTTAATATCTTACTGGGTTGCTTAATATCTGTGAACCTGATTGCCCAGTCAATAAGTTGGGGTTAATAATATCCAGCTTAGAACCTCAAAGAACTGTTGTATGGAGTGAATGACATAACATATGAAGTGGCTAGCAGAATGCCTGGCCCACAGGAGGTGCCCAATAATTGGTGGCTGTTAGTATTATTAACAACGCAGTTATCAAAATGCAAATATTATAATGAACAATTATTCTTGTATATGCATTTTCTCACCACACAATGCATTTTTGATGACACAGGTGATGTCATGGCATATTATGAACCCCCAATCCCCCCACAGAGCCTGGCACAAATCTGTGCCCATGGCAGGTATCAGTAAGAACTTGGGTCAAACTGAGTTAAACGAACTACTCCTACCAGATTATTCTGTTCTTTCAGGGGTATTTCAGATCCAGCCTCTGCCTCGAGGCTGACGGAGTCAACACACTCGGCAAGCACATCCTCAGTCACTTCTCCATTGACAGGGGGCTCCATGGTGTGTTTGGGCTGCTCAGGGTCCTCCGTGGTAGCAGTCTCTGCATTCTGGATGGGTGCATCTTCATGCACATCTCCTTCGCAGTCAGCCAGTGTTGGCTCATTTGAAACGGTAGTTGAATCACAGTGCACTTCTGCATCTTTGGGTAAAGCATCACTACTGGGATTCTCAGTAATTTCTGCTTTGTCTCCAGTATCTAAGGTGTCACCAGCATCATCAGACATTGTAATATCTGTCAACAGGATTGCAAACACACACTTTATGGTTAATCTGAATTGTTGAACTTTAATTCAAAGCCCTGAAGAATTAAATGAAGTCTGGTAGGGGTAAACTTTCTTCTACCAATAAGTAACTTAATGTAACCTTGGGGTAGGCTAATCATGGTCCCCAAAGACACCCATATCTTAATCCCTGGAACCTGTGAATGTTACCTTATACGGCAAAGGGGACTTTGCAGATATGACTCAAGATCTCGAGATGGGGAGATTATTTTGGATGATCTGGGTGGGTCCTGAATGAAATCACTAGTGTTCTTATCAGAGAGAAGCAGAGGGAGATTGGACTACAAAGAAGAAAAGGTGTTGTGATGACAGAAGCCAAGATTGGAGTGATGCGCTTGAAGATGAAGGAGGAGCCACAAGCAGAGGAATGTGGGCGGCCACTAGGAGCTGAAAGAGTCGATGAAAACATTCTCCCCTCAGCACACACGAAGCCAGGTTCCCCTCAGAGACTCCAGGAGGAAGCAGCCCTACCAACACCTGGACATTAGACCCAAGAAACTGATTTTGGACTTCTCATTTCCAGAACCGTAAGATTTTAAATTTATGTGGTTATAAGTCACTAAGTTTATTGTAACTTGTTACAGTAGCAATAGGAAATCAATACAAACCGACAGAGCTATCTTTAAACTTTCATGGGTCTCTTACTTGGTATGCAGGGATATACATGTGGAACTAAGTCTATCAACTGTATCTATGAAATTACTTATTTAATGTGACTGCATTAGTTATATTTGTAGCAATAATGAGAATAAGCATAGAAAATCCCAGAGAGCTTATCAAAAATACTTCCCACTTAGCTTTGCAATATCGTCAGAGATTCACATTGAGAAAGAGATATATACACACAAATGTGCTCTGTTGGGTACCAGCTGGAGAAGGCCTGGGATCTGTCTAGACAATCGTTTAGGCAGGGAGACAGAAGGATGAAATGGAGGGGAAAGAAGTGAGGTATTAAGCCCAATGAGGAATGTAGCCATCATGAATTAACATACAAGGCAGAAAACTCTTCACCAAACTTGCAAATTATTGCTATCATGTAGAACAGCACCATTCTATATCTGCACAGTCCAGCATGGTAGCTAACAGCCACATGTGGCTTTTGAGCACATGAAAGGTGGTTAGTGCAACTGAGAAACTAAATTGTTCATTTAATTTTAAATAATTTAAATTTAAAGTCTTACATAGGAGCATGCCTAGTGGCTACCTTACAGGAGAGCACAGATCTAGAAGGCTAGGTCGAAATGAGAACTTTCTTAGGTTTAAATGTTGACACAGTGTTCTCACCACACAAGAAGTCACCAAGTTCCAGTCAGACCAGTAGGTATTTTTGTTGACCTCAGTGTAACTAACTGGTCAACTCTCAGGCTGCTGCTAAAAGCAAGCCTGTGAGAAGCCCTTTAGCATTCTGGCCATATTGGTGGTCCAGGCTTAGAACTCAGGTGCACATGCTAGCCCTCTTCCCCTCAAACAGCCACTCCCCAAGGTTGTCTGGCTATTTGCCCTCTCTCCATTCTCTCTCTTGGTGAATCACATTCCTTTCTCACAACTGTATTATTCACCACTTACATGCTGTGAGTTTCAAATATCTACCTTTATTTCATAGAGACAGAAAGTAAATTAATAGTATCCGAGGACTGAAGGGAGGGGGGATGAGGAGTGACTGCTAATGAGCACAAATTTCTTGTGAGGGTGATGAAAATGCTCTCAATTTAGATAGTGGTAATGGCTGTGCAACTCTGTGAATAGCTAACTAAGAGCCCCTGAGCTGCACATGTTAAAAGAGTGAATTTTATGGTATGTGAAATATACATATACTTTAAAATTTTAATAACACTGTTATAAAAAACATTCTACCTTGGATGAGTTCTAATGGCCACTTGGACATCTTTTCCTGTTCAAAAGGAAACCTGTTGTTTTGCTATTAATACTAGGTCTTCTCTAGATTTTGTGTTTCTTTTAGTGGCACCTATATCTTCTCAACAACCCAGGCTTAAAACCTCAGAAATGTATTAACTAAACCTTCATTCTCTCACAAATATATAAGACTGGCAGCTGTTATTTATCAAGTACCTATTAAATTCAGGTTCTCTAAATGTATTATCTTCTATTAGTTGATATCATGAGCTCCATTTTACAGATGAGGCAACTGAGGCTCAGAGGTTACACTTTTAGTAAGTGGCAGATTTGAGATTTGAACCTGCGTCTGACTTTATGTTAGAGCCATGTCAGAGCCCTCCCTGCAAAGCCAGCTGTCTTTTCTCTTACATTCAACCAGTGCTCACATCCTAGAGGCTCTTTATTCAGAATTTATGTCCTTTCTACTTCTATCCTCACTGCTAGTGCCCTAGATCAGGTCCTCATTATGGTTCACATAGATTTCAATATTTGGGTTCTGCCCTCCACTGCTGCTCTTAGTACACCACTGTCTTGCTCCTGCATCCTCAGGGGCTCCCCACTTACTGCTGAGGTGAAGCCACATGCTCCAGATGGCATCCAAGAACCTTGGACTCTGATCCCAGTAGGCTTATCTCCCACTATTCCCTTCCAAAATCTTAAATGAGGCAATGTAAGTATCTGTGCAATGCCTGCCTTTCACAAAAACCCCTCAGATGGCTGTTCAATGTTTTTCACACATTTAAGGCCCAGTTAAAATAACCACCTCCTCTATTTTTTGTTCTTCCCAACTGGAACTCTCAACTCCTCTGATTTTTCTTCCTCTGAATTCCCAGAGTGCTTTGCATCTATCTCCCCCTGGACAGTTACAATCATTTTTGATTAGTTGTTGGTGTTTTCCTGTTATAATGTAAATTCTGTGAAGACAAGGAACTTCCTCACTTTGTTTTCATATTTTATAGCACTTAACAGTGTTTTGAACACAGTGGAATGTTCAACAAATGTGTTAAATTAGACTAATATTTTTGTGAAGATTTAAAGTTAAAATGTAATTTGAAATGAAGGCAAATAGAGTATGCCTTTACCCCATTCACTAATCAGGAGTATCTTATGTAAGTGGTTCCAAATGACCCGTATGTGTGTTTCTTTTCTTCCTTCACCTCCCAGTTAACTGAGTTAGAATGGCTCTTCTTAAACAAAAATCTGTGTTCTGCAATTACACTTCTGTAAACAAGGCTACAGATGGGAAAGGCAAAAAAAAATGCATATTTGCCTTTGGCTGGTATAGTGAGTTTAAAATATTCAAGGTTGGAGATGGTCTGCCAATGTGCATGGTCAATGCCTGGTTGAAATAGTAAAGAATGAAACAAGGCCTGTACAGAAAAGGGGTAGTTACTGTGGTTCATGGGAAAGGGTGGGATTGAGGGAGGGTACTTGAAAAGCTATTATCATTTGCAAGCTTATAAAAGCTTTTTGGAAACTGCTGAGTCAGGACTGGCCTAGGACAGGAGGTTGGCAAACGACAGCCTGGGGGCCAGATCGTACCCTTCGCCTATTTTGGTAAATAAAATTTTATTGGCACACAGACACTCATTGCTTATTTAGTCTATGGCTTCTCCAGCACTACAACAGTGGAGCTGAGTAGTTATGACAGAGACCATATGGCCCACAAAGTTGCAAAGCCTAAAACATTTACTAGCTGGCCCTTTACAGAAAATGTTTGCTAACCCACGGTCTAGGATATTGACTGACTGCCATGGCCTAAAGATTTCTTGGTCTTAATTTATCCTATCCTTGCCTGGGTCCTAGGGGCATAAGGAGAAGGGGTCCATGAATAAACAAAGCTTCAATATCACTTTTATTTCTATTATTTATTCATCAATAGCGGGTCATAGACACAGTCTGATATTTTCAGGACTTTGTAAGATAATTTGAAAATCCTTATTATTAATCCAGATTATTAAAGAGCTCCAAATGATTTCACTTTTCTATACGCAGGGGCATGAGAATAAACCTAGCTATGACAAACATTCATGGGCAAATAAAAAGCATTATGGACATTTTGTTGATACGCTTTGCCCTAAACATGTTGTAATACTGTTCATAATGTACAATAAAATGCTTCAGCAAATACCATGTGACATACATGTGGGTTAGTGGTGATTTATACCCCAGGGGTGGTTGGTTAACATCTTAAGTACCCTTTTCAGGAATATACTCTCCAAAGGCCTTTAGTTAGCATTTCAAAATCTGTAGCTGGGTGTCCACCTCTTGAGATCACTTAACTATAATCCTCTCTGATCAAATACCCTAGGGTATGCTAATTAGCATAAGGCATATCAGAAATAATTCTTCACTGGTGAAATGGAAGGTGCTTAAGATATGTGCATTGGCAAGAAATAATGTACAGGTCTTTCTGCCCTTCTATTACCAAGGTATAAGATTATACTGAGTCCAGCAGTTTTTTGCTCTTCGCAGGTTTTCTAGTTCTTTCTAGTTCTTCTGGCTGATTGTGGGAGAACTCCAATGTCTGATTAGAAGGTTAGCTGAGTTGTGCCTCTAGAGCCATCCTCATCAGCAGCCTAAAAGGACAGAGGGCTAGGACTTCATCAAATTTATATGAACAAATTGATCACCAAATTGCCTTAGGTCAGTTCACCTCAACAGTAGAAAAATTGCTGCAACAAAATCTCTCTTCTCTGCAGCTGCTTCACATTCAACTAGAAAGATGAAGCCATTTCTTTAGAAATTCCCCAAAAAACAGCTGGAAGCTATTGAACTGATATTGTTAAAAAATATTCACAGACAACTTATCAATTTCAGGAAGATACTTTTACATGTTTCAATAATAAAATGGTCACTGTAATATTCAGCCCTACTTTAACTTCTCATTGTACATACCCCCAATCTGTATTTAATTCTACCTGTTATACGTCTTACATTTCCCCTAAGCCCAAATCAAAACCAAAAATCTTTTTTGTTTGTTCCAGTAGACCCTTGTTGGGATATTACTATGACAGGAGAGATGTATCATTTTTAAGACTGTGCCCTTGTGTGTGAAGCCATTAGAAATGTGTGTCCTAAATACATAGCTGTTTCTGTGTAGTCACTGTTGGGAGTCCACCAGGACTACAATCATGATACACGCTGTGTTTCCTGGGACAGTCCCCATCTCTGCCTGGGTGCCTCTTAAGCAGTCAGGCTTACAAACCTCTCCTGATTTATGGCTTGGAAAGTTGATCACTGCAGCCATGTCCTGTGGCTTTGATGCTAGGGAGACTCAACTCACAGGAACAAGGAGGCTTCTTCAGTAAACTCTAAGGAGAGGAAGAGTGGAGTATAAAGGAGCCTTTGTGGGCTGTGGATAAGTTAGTTTTTCATGAGTAAATTCATTCAGCACCTAAAATGCTTCCAGAACTATGCTAGGGTACTGCACTGCAGCCACAATATCATTGCTCCAAAAATAAGTTTTAAACAGAAGACGTGGTTACTATCCTTCCGAAAATGAATAACCTGTTTTCATTTTATTCCTGGTCAGTGAAGATCCAGGAAACTATGTCAGCTAACATAAAATGGTTAATAATAATGTAAAACAGCACATCGAGTCAGGGAACCATGTGCCTGAACTAGACTGATCTTGTGCAAGGGAGAACCTTGAAAATAGCTTTGATATGGTTAATAAGGCATGAAGGGATAAGAGTATGTGCAAATGCCCAACATCAGGAATTAATTCTAAATATTCAGATTGTATGTCTGAGCGGCCAGGCCAAGAGGTTGCATGGAGGAATCGGGAAGGGTGGGAGGGATGGTATTCTGAAGTGGAAAGAGCTGTGCTCCAGTCCCTCTGTCCCTTTAGGGACACATGACTCACTCCTTCTTGTTGGGCTTCCTCACTTCCTCCTCTGCAGAGTAAGGCTGGCCAAAATGATCTGGATACTTTGTTCCCTAATGCTGGACTGCCAGACCAGCCCATGATGACAGAGAAAATGAGGACAAGATAGCAAGTTTTTTGTCAATCTAAATTTATTAAATATAAAGGACTCCCTTCATCTTGCAAGTTTAGCCTTCATACTTTTCTTGGTATTAAAATATTTTTCATTTTATGAAACAGTGGTGCAGAGGACAGATTTTTTAAAGTTGTCCCATTTAGCCAAACAAGAATTTGGTAACACAGTACCCTGTGTGAAATCACTGCCTCCACTTAAAAAAAAGTGCTGGTCAGTGAAGGAGCAGGAATAAAAACTCTGGGTGACAGCATTCTCAACTAGGTTGTAAGAATTCCTAAGCAGCTTGATAAGTACATGTGCCGGGCCTCCATCTCACTTGCATCCAGTCTAGCCTGCGGGGTACTTTTTTGAAACACAGATGGGACCTATTTTCTCCCATTTAAAAACCATGAGGCTTAAACAGCTTTGCAAGGCCCCTGTGTCCCCTCATAATCCAGCTCCAATCTCTCTATCCACCTCTCAACACACCCTCCACTCCTGCCTCACCAGACTGTCCATCAGTGACCACACAGCTCAGACACATTCCCACCTCCCTGCCTTTGCCTGGGCTGGCTCCTGGGCCCAGGCGGCCCTGCCTCCAACTGCCTGGCAAACTCCCTATATGTCTCCCAATGTCTAATATCACTTTACAGGCTGAGGTTTTCCTTAATGTGCCCCACTCTTTCAAAGAATTAATTGCTTCCTCTTCCATGTTTTTTTTTTTTTTTTTGCAATACTTTACATGGACTTTTATGGCAGTCATAAGGAATGTTTGTCTCCATGTCATTCTCTCCTCTTAAGACTGTGACCAAAAGCACTTTAGGTTGGTTTCTGACCCTCAGACATTTACTGAACTGAAATAATAGTTTGATATTGACTGAAGAGAAACAATGTTTCATATAAGCCTAGTCTTAAAAATAAATGGCTACTTATATGGACTGAGTCCTTGAGATTCAGGAAGGCCCCCTCCCGCCCTCAAATTCCTTCTGCACTGACTTCCTTATGCCTCAAATTCCACCCTGTTCGTTTCACTCTTTTGCTTAAGACTTACAACGTAAGGAATTTATCAGATCCTTTCCTGAGCTCAGGATTTGATGGAGGAAAGGGAAGGAGAGCACTGGGAATGAGTATGAGTGAGGTAAGAAGCCGGCACTAGGTGGAAAAGATGGCAGGAAGAGGCCTCTGAGGAGAAATCCTGTCTCCGCAGTTACCTCTGGTTGGCTGAGGTTTCGTGGGGATAAAGAGACATTGATTGAAAAAGCTACCGGCTTGTATCTCTCGAGATACTTAGGATGGAAATTGATGGGACCAGTAGGATATATATATGGCCCCTGCAGCTTATAGGGAGATGTCCTCCTACTCAAGGAAAGGGCTGTGCAGTGCAGGGGGCACCTGAGATGGCTGGAAATACTCACCAGATTACAGGGGAGAAGATGAGCCCATTGGGTGTGCGGGTTGGGAGCTGGGCTGAAACCCCAGGCTGTGAATTGGAGTGGTGCTAGCTTAATTTAGGGTGCCGACTGGGGTGGGAGACCAGGCAGGGCATGGGTCTACAGGGGGAGAGATGATGGGCTTAAGTGGGAGGTCAAGGCCTGAGCTCGGTTTTCTGAGGCCAAGGGCAGGCGAACCCCGGGATGCGGCCTTTGCGTTAAGGCGACTTGCTCCCTCGGTGCCCTCTGTGCCCTCGGCTGCGGCATCCTGCAGATTGCTCTGACTGGGACCTGGGGCACTGGGGAACTTTCAGACGTGCTTGGTGCCGGGACCGGATACTTCGGAAGCACAGGCAGGCTCCGCGGAGGTTCACGTCGGCCGAGGGGGCAGACTCGGAGTGCGGGCGTGTGGGTGTGTGCATGAGCGTGGACCCGGAGCGACACACACTCACACACACACACTCACACGCCCGCGCCCACGCAGGGCCCTCGGCCGCGCCGCCTGCGCCCCCGGACCTTCACCCCAAGCCCGGTCCTCCCGGGTTCCGCGCCCGGTGCCAAGTCCCTCTAGCCTGTCACTAACGATGGCTTCTCACGAGCGCCGCGGGCAGGACTGGGGGCCAGGACACGGCGCGCCAGCAAGGTGTCCCCCACCCCGCTGCGCGGCCCCCGCCCGCCAGGGAAGGGGATGGGATGGGGAGAGTGTGCTCGGGGTTCTTACCGCTCAGGCGGCCGAGTGTGCGCGGGAGCGCCCGGCGGGTCCCGCCCCGCCACGTCGGCAGGGCCGGCGGGGACGCGGCCGGAGGGCGGGCCGGCAGGGGCACCCGAGGCAGACGGGCCCGGCTGCCCCGCCCCGCGGCCGGTCCGAGGGGAGCCCCGCCTCGCGTGCGCCGCGCCCCAGCCTCCGAGCGCTGCCGGGCTCCCGGGCACCGCCGCCCCCCAGGCTGGGGCCCCTGCTGAGCTGCAGACCCTTCCCCGGGGGCTCTGCTTTCCCAGCTCGGTGCCTGCGGAGAGTCGGAGGGCGCCTCCCCGGCCGGGACGGGTCTCGGGGTTCTCTCGATCCCTGTCCTTCCTTCGGAAGCGCCCGGAAACCCGCGCAGTTTCACCGGGAGGAAGTCGCCCAAGTTCAGCAGGAGTTTGCGATCCCCAGACTGCGTTAGACAGCGTTCCCTTACCCTGTTTGCAGGAGTGTAATCTGATGTAAAACTAACCTATCAAGCAAGGACACTTTATAGAAGGCCAGTGTGGGGGTGTACACCACAACTGAAATGCATTAGCCTTGGCCCAGGAATCCCACATCTCTAATTTGTCCTCAGTAAACAATAAAATGTGCAGATATGAACGTACAAGGGTGTTTATTGCGGCTGTTAATGCCAGGGGAAACCTGGAAATACTCTGTTCTACAGTAAGGGATTGGTGAAGTAAACTAGAGTAACTTCAAACGATCCGATATGCTGTAGCCGTTAGAAATTAAAGCTGTATATACGATTTGTTGACTTGGAAGGAAGGCAGACCCTGGCTAAATACTGAGTCGAAGGCGAGGGATGCTTACAAAAGTGTATGTAGAGTATAAGCCCATTCTTGTAAATACGTATGCAGGTATATAGTTTTATATAAGAGGGAAAATGTAATTTTGAACAGTCATTCTTTCTGAATTCTGCAATGGTGAGCGTAAACGATCAGCTCCAGCTGTGACAGGTGCGTTTTGGTTTATACACAAACGCCATGCCTGTGACTTCTGTGCCTGCCTCTGACAGCGGGCCCCTTTGCTTCACCTGCTCCTCCCCAGGCAACAGCCCAATCAAACATTCCCTTTTAAAGAGCTTGTTTCCTTTTCTCCTTTGACCCAAACCACACCTTTCCGATTAAAGAACATCAACCAAGCAACTCTAGCCAGTTTTGTTGCTGACGGCAAATTATGACCTTTTACTCAAATGTTGCTGCTTCTGAGCCCACCAGGTTTTATCTCAAAACTTTTTTTTTGCAACTTACATTATTTTTATTCATTAACAAAATTATGGAGTATTTAAAGCATATAGAAAAGTAGAGAATAATATGACAAATACTTATTTGTATAAGAATAAAAGTACAGAATACTATGACAATATATAGCTTTGTCAAATTTTTTTGCCGTATTTATTTTAGAAGCTTCTAAAAGAAAAATAATGTTATAGATATGTTTGAAATGCTGTCTGTTCTATTCTTCATCTTCTCTAGAGGTAACCACTTTCTTGAGATGGTTGTGGATCCTTCCCATCCGTATTTCTACACTTGGCCTCACATATCCTCAACCATATATACTATATAGAATTGTTTTTCAACGTTTTAAACTTTTATAAATAACATCCTATACACTTGTTTACTCAGCACTGTATTTTTGGGAACCATTCTTGTTCATACGTGAAGCTCTAGTGCATTTCAAAGTCTTTATAGGATTCCATTGTAGGAACATGCCACAATTTATCCATTCCCCAATCAATGGACGTTTAGTGTGTTTCATATCTCACTAATACGTACGGTGCCACAATGGTCATCTTTGTGTATGTTTTTTTTTTGTATCCCAGGCTAGAAAGGTAATAGGTCCCTTTACTAGACATTGTAAAATTGTCCTCCAGCATATTTCAACCATTCATGCAGGAAAACTCTTTGCACATGTACTATGTACTTACAGTTGCTGTAGCAGCTGGGAATACAATAAAAAGCAAAGCAAAGTTCTGCTCTCAAAGAACTTGCATTAAATTAAAAGAGAGAGAGACTCTAACTAGGTAACATATCAGGTGGTAGAATAAAGTAGGATACAGAGTCTGTAGGGTCTTGAGAATGATGGGTGGGAGCAACTGTGGGCAGGGAAGGCTTTGCCCATAAGTGACATTTCACTGTAGGCTCCTTGGAAGAGTGTGAGCAGTAGTGAAATTTCAGGTAGAGAGACAACATGTGGGAACATGCCTTGTGTGCTTGCAGAATGGTAAGTGTGGCTGGAATGGAGGGAGGATGGACAGAGTGGAAGGAGATGAGGCCATAGAGGTAGTGAAGTCTGAGAGATGGGGCTGACTAGGCAGTGCCTAGCACACCACAGTAGGTATTTTGGCTTCTACTTCGAGTGACGGGAATCCTTCCAACTTTTGAGTAGAAGTGTCTAATTCTAGTGTCTGATTCTACTAGGATTGGGATGGGGTGGAGGTAGATAGTTAGAAGGCCATGTGAGAGATGATAATGGTTTTGGCTACCATGGAAGTGGTGGACGATCATGAGAGGTATTTTGCTTATGGATATATTTCAAAGAAAAACCCAGCAAAATTTGCTCATAAGTTGAATGTGGAGTTTGAGCAAAAGAAAGAAATCACAAATTACTCCCAGGATTTTGAACTGAGCAACTGCAAGAATAGAAGTATCATTTATGGAGATCAGGAAGGATATAAAAGGGACAGGTTTGGGGTTTGAAGTAGTGAGTATTCAAGCATTTGGTTTTCAACAAGAATAGTTTAGCAAATGTTTAGCAGTCTGTTGGATGTGAGAGTCTGGAGTTCAGGGGAGACATTTGGGCTGAGATAGTAACTGGGGTATCATCAGCAAAGAGATAATTTTAAAGCCATGGACCAGGAAGGGAGCAAATGCACAAGACTGAGGCTTGGCTATTCAATGTCAGATGGATGAGGAGGGCCCTGCAGGAGACTGGGAAGGATGCCAGTGGTATGGTAGGGAAGTTGGGAAGCAGGTATATGGAGTGGAGGATGGGAGGATGGGTCCAAGAATCTGAGAAAACTTTTCAAGATCTTTAACTGTGTTAAATGCTGCTGATAGTTCAGATGAAGATTGAGAATTGATCCTTGGATTGGCAATGTAGATGTCATTGGTGACCTTGAAAAGAGCTATTTCTCTAGAATAGTGGGGAGAGAAACCTGATTGGAGTGGGTTTGAGAGAATGGGAGGAGAATAATTGCAGACAGTGAGTAAAATTACTCTTTTCAAGGAGTTCTGGTGTAAAGAGGAGCAAAGAGGAAGAGATTGTGGGTTCAAAGGAAGGGAGTTTTTAAAAAATATGACAGTGTAACAATTATGTATTAATTGGAGCAATACATTGCAGCAGAAAAATTGATGATGCAGTAGAGAGCAGATAATTGCAAGACTGATTTCCTTGATAGGCAAGCAGGAATGGGATTCAGTACTCAATGGAGAGGATTTGGTTCTTGACACAGAATTCACTCAGAACAGAGGGAAGTACAGGTGGAACAGGTGCAAACAGTCAAATAGAGTTTTGGTGGAGGATGTGGAAATGCTCTTCTGGTTGTATTTATTTTCTTTGTGCAAAATGAAGTATCATCAGCCGAGAGTGAGGAAGGGAAGGAGGTGCTGCAAACATAAGGGAGGGGAGGAGGTATAAGAGATGAGAGAATGAATGGGCCAGGGAGGGGAGTAGAAAAGATAGTAGGGTTGCTGCTCCCTCTTGAGGTTGGGTCCCAGTCATCTATTTCAGGCAAGACAGTTTATTTTCTCCAAGTGCATTTGGCAGCTCAGACTCAGTACAGACCAGAGGTGAGCTGGATTTAACCTGGCTTAAGGAGAGAGAAGTAAGGTGACTGAGGGTGAATGCAGAGGGAGGATTAAAAGGGTGGCTCATGATCTTTCGGTCTGCTGCAGTGGTGCCAGGGAATTGTTGGCATCAGCAAGAGTTGGGGGTGGTGGTGGCTGGAAAGCAGGATGCCAGCAGCTGAGGTAATGGAGAGGGTACAACCATTCGCAATAATATCTATGGTATAATAAGGGGATACGTGGCTGAGGCAGGTTGCAGGACAAGATCAGTAGAAGAGAGAGTATCAAAGGACCAAGAAGCCAGAGGAATGAAAGAATCTCTACATAGCAATCGAGATCACTAGCATTATGGGAGGGGTGGTGTTGGACTTGGTGAGCAGTGCTAAAATACTTAATGAGTAAGAGAGTGATAGGGTCTGTGGATGACTGCAACCAGGATGGTAGGTGTCAGAGGTTAGAGGGAGGAACGGTGATCTGGAGGTAGCAGTGAGGGTAAAGGACACCTGCATCACCTCCAGGCCCTGAGGTGTGAGGGGTGCAGCTGAGGAAATAGGGATCACTAGAGGGCAACGGGGCTAGGAATGCGTTTAGGTCTCAGAGAGCCCTGATTCTACATGGTTGGAGCATCTAAACGGCTTTTAAATTAATACTGGTGCCCAGCCCCATCCCATACCGTTTAAGTCAGAATCTCTGGACATGTATGACAGGTCTTGTTTCCTCCCATTCTGACCAAAATTAGGCATTATTAAATGTTCTTAATTTTTGTTCATCCCAATGGTGTATAATGGTGTCTCCTCGTTGTCTCAATTTGTATCTTCCCATATTCTAATAAGGATGCATTCCTCATATGTTTGAGCTATTTCTGTTTCCTTTCCTGTAATCTATCTGTTTATGTCCTTTGCTAATCTCTCCCATTGGGTTTGTTAGTTGTTTTCTTACTAATTTTTAGGAATTCTTTATATATTTTGGGTATTAATCCTTTTGTAGTTATATGTGTTACAAATATCTTCTCTCAGAAAGTGGCTTGATCTTTTTTTTTTTTGGATTCAGCAGAAGATTTTGGCTTTAACATCAAAATTTAATATCTAAGTTATCAATCATTTTTATTTCTAGTGGTTTGCATATTTATGATATTGATAATTTTCATTTAACTTGTTTTAAAGCTGTTGGTAGACACTAATATTCATTTATTGATTTTCACAGAAAAGACAAAGGGATTTTTTTATAAAGTAAGAATTATCAAAATAACGTTTTCCTTCTGTCTGTATTAGGACTGTATATTTTCTGTCCTTTGACTATGTTATTTTACTTATCCCACTATAACACTATTTTATTTGTAAATAATAAAAGTAATGCACATATGTAATAAAAAATTCAAACCAAATGAAAAGCATAAAATGGTGAATAAAAATATCTCTGCCTTGTTTCTTTTGCTCAAAGGTAAGAAAAAAATATTTTTATGCATATATCATCATATGTATGTAGACCCTTGTGTCAGTTTCCTATGGGTGCCATGACAAATTCCCATAAACCAGGTGCTTAGAACAGCAAACCTTTATTCTTGCACAATTCTGGAGGCCAGAAGTCCAGAATTAAGGTGTTGGCAGGCTGCCAGCTTCTGGTGGTTCCTGGCATTCCTTAGCTAGTGGCTGCAAAAATGTAATCTCTGCCTGTGTTTTCACCTTGCCTGCTCCTCTCTCTCCCTTGTCTCTCCCCTGTGTGTGTCCCAGAGGATACACAGTATCATCTCAGGCAGCGTGGTGGTACCTGAAGCACACAGACGCAGAGGCTAGACTGCATCTCGGTTCAAACCCTTGCTCCACTGCTGACCAGTGTGCAACCATGGACAGTTGCCTAACTGATCCTCCCCCCCCAGTATAAATGGGGATAATGATGGTACTAATCTCATAGCGCCTTTATGAGGGTTAAATGAGTTGACATTTACAAAGTACTAAGAACGTCTGGCAAGGTAACCTTTGTAAATAGATGTCTGACAGACCAGATTTTATGCAAGTGATGCCACACTCTCCATTTTTCTCTGTACCTTGCTTTTCTTCACTTACTAGTATATCCCAAAGTCTTTCTACCTTAGTATATAAAAATGTAAGTCTTGCATGGAATTCCAAAACTCTTACTATAATAACTTCTCTTCTGTATCAATCACTGTTCCAAGCACTTCATATTCATCATCTTCCCTAAAAGTCACAAGTACTCCCATTTTATGGATGAATAAATGGAGTCTGGGAGGTTATGCAACTTGCCCAAGGCCACACAGCCAGTACGTGGCATTGCAAGGAGTTCAGCCCAGCACTGTCTATATTTTCTGCTGCCATGTTTTCTTCCACAGTACTGGCTGTCATGAGGTTTGTCATCTCCTTAATGACGTTTCTTAGAGTTGTAATAGTCTCAGCAAGAATAGTCTCCTTGTTCCCCAAAACCAGAATTATTATGCAATATCCTAATGAGAGTTTGTTTAAAGTCACTGTACAATATGATGAAACCTGCAGTAATGAGTGTGTACGTGTGTGTGTGTGTGTGTGTGTGTGTGTATTTTCTTAAAGACTTTAGTCCATTGTTGCTTGAAATTCCCAGTTTCATAAAGCTGGAATTCCAGTGTCACAGACACGTACTCGTTTATACCTGTTTCCTTTTGCTGGTCCAGCAGAGACCCATGTACTCTTTGCTGACCCTCCCCAGATCTGAGAAGACCTCTGGTTACATTTGGTGAGTAAGAATGAATAGTAAGAAGCTGGCTTTCTTCTTCCTACTGAAAGCAGAAGTTGATTCTTACCCAGATGTCCAATTTAGTCATGGGTCAATTGTAGGGTCTTAACTTCATTTTTGTAAAATCTGCCTGTGTTTTCACCTTGCCTGTCATGTCAAGTTGTGGAATTAATATAGAAGGATTATTTAACTTATATGTTCAGTTCTTTATAGAACCTCAGTTAAGTGGGAAGTCTAGGGAATATCCGGCTGCCTCAACTTGAATATATACCAACCACTCAATTTGAAAGTTGATTTTTTAAAAAACAAATCTTGGACCTAGGCTTATTTTATTTTAAAGTATCTCACCCAGCTAAAATAATGCTCTAAAATTGTTTGATAATGGTAGCTGCAATTATTTTGTCAATGTTAAATATGGTTATAACAGAAAACAGGCAAAGTTCATAGCTCTCCACTCTGGTGGCAATTTAATGACTCAGGCTGCAAGTCTTTACAGATCAGCATTGCCTTGGAAAAACATTTTTCTTCACAGAGAAATTGTCATAAGCTATGTGCT
This sequence comes from Manis pentadactyla, assembly GCF_030020395.1. NCBI lineage: Eukaryota > Metazoa > Chordata > Mammalia > Pholidota > Manidae > Manis > Manis pentadactyla. Next base: position 32,248,898 of record NC_080023.1, on the reverse strand, counting down.
CATATGAATTTAGACAGTTCATTACTGTTTCAGTCTAGCACAGAAAAACCTGCTGACCCACATGCTTAGCCAGGGACCGTTAACATGGAAATTCACATGTAGGAATAATTCCAGTAAGGTCCAACAGATGGCGCAAAACTGGTTCTTCGGTATTGTTTTGCTTATACCAAGGACTTGCACTTCGTCAAGCACGTATTTTTTCCCGTCCATTTAGAAGTTATTTTCTCTTCTTCTGAGAAGGAAATCTTGGTAAGTAAGAAGGTTTTTGTGGCTTTTTCAAATTATGGTATAATTACTTCAAAAAGGCAAGAAAATGCTAATGATTGTATAGGAAATAGGTAACGTTTCTTTGAAATTTTTGCAAAATGTTTTTTTTTTAATGAATGTCCTTTTGATTATACAAGAAAGATATGAAGTAGGGTGCCTCTATAGCTATCTTGAAAAGATATAAAAATAACTAGCACTCGTAGCCATAGTTCAGGAAAAGAACTAAATGATGTTATTTATTTCCTCTGCTCTCTTCACTGTTCCTTAGTTCCTGGTTTTCAGTAGCATGTACAGTAGTTTATGCGGCTGATACGGCCCCAACACACGTCTGCATTTTTATAGTAGACAAGAGTGCTTGACCTTTCCTCTGTTTCAGGGTATTATGAGTATTTATTTGTATCTGTCGTTAGTTTATATGCACTTTGAAAGAAGGGGTGATGCCAGTGCTAGTTGTATTTAAAGCCCCGGTGCTTACGGCCTGGTACAGACCTGGCACACAGTAGATCTGAGTCAACGCTGATTAAATGTAGGAAGTGGCAGGGGACTGTGTCTTCCTTTAGGTCTCTCATCTAAACTCTGATAAATAAAACAATGTCTCGCTTGCATATTTGTTGACTTGATTAAGGCCTCACACTTACGTGTTTTCTGATCTTGTGTTTCTTATAGTTTTAATTTACATAGATCCTTTCCACCATTGTTTGTTTGGAAATAGAATTTCCATCTGTCTTTTTTCTCCCTCGTTTAACTTGATGCATTAAGAAAAAACCTATTACCTTTTATCTCTTTTTACTTTCTTTTAAAATAAATTGTGAACTCTCCAATCTTCCACTCTCATCTCTCTTCCTCTGCTGTATTTTTCTTAAATATAAAAGCACCTGGCTGGTTTAAGTGTATATACTAGAAGTATATATGCTTGAAGGGTAAAAATGCCCCTGGAGGAATATCTGTGCTTTGGGGGCCGGGTGCTGTTAGAGTAGCTGGTCAACTTTCCCACACGGTGGCCAAGTTTCAGCCCTCTGAACACAGATTTCATGGACAGACCTCTCGCCAGTATCTAGCATCATGTGGAAGAAGTTCTTTCTATGTATTAATATTCCAAATAGCACAAGTGTCTTTCTTTAAATATAAAATATTTTTACATTTGTTATATTTTTAAGACATGTCTTAAATGAAACTACTTATAAAAGATGTTCAAAATTAGAAATTTTGGAAATACACAAAAATATAAGAAAGAAAATTAAATTCATCTATGATTCAGACATCCAGAGATAACCACTGTTAGCATTTGTTGTATTTCTTCCCATTCTTTTTCTCCTAAGTTTTGTGTATATGCCAGGTTCTAATCATATTTTACAAAATGAGAGTTCTACTACACATACAATTTTGTATTCTTTTATATACTTAACATTGTATTATAGACATTTTTTTTTCAAAAGTGCAGTATATGAAACTGCATGTTATTCCATGTTATGGGTGTACCATGACTGATTAAACCATTTTCTACAGTAGACATGATCATTTTTTAAAACTTTTCATCATGCCACACTTGTGCTATTTGGAATATTAATACATAGAAAGAACTTCTTCCACTTTCAGCATCTTCATAGTAATATTTTTATGTTTATCTCCTGTAATTCCTTTAGAAGAAAATTCTGAAAAGTGGAATTGCTAAAATAAGGGCAAGCATATTTTTAAGGAGTTTATATAATGTGACCAAATTGCCCTTTAGAAAGATTGTACTAATTTTCATTCCCACCAATAGTAAATGAGAGTTCTTTAGTCCTACCCATCAATACTGTGTATTATATTTTGGAATTTTTCCAATTTGCTAGTTGAAAATAATCATACCTTTTTAAAATCTTTAAGAAACAAAAATTCCCACTTGACTCATTTTATGTTTATGCTTAAATATCTTGAATTACAGATATTCTGACATTCTATTTCTAAATGCTTCACTCTGTGTCTCTAAAAAATGCACATTTTCCAACACAGCTGAATAACATTATCAAAAATTAACATTTATTTCTTAATAGAATCTAATACTTGGTCTATTTTAAAACCCCTTCTCCCTTGTTACTCAGGTAACTTTTATAGTGTATCTGTCTATACTGTGATCCAATCGAAGATCATAAGTTTCATCTAGATGTTATATCCTATGTTGTTTTAATATGCATTTTTATATTTTGTAGGAGTGAATATTATTCATATTATGGACTATTGATTTTTTCTTACTAAATTTTCTGAGCAAATAATGTGCTGTACTTAATTTTCAATATTGAACATTTGAAAACTACAGATAACAATAAGAGGAAAATTCCCTTATAATCTTAACATGTAGCGATAATCACTGTTAATATCTTGGTATGTATCTTATTAGCTTTTCCATGTATATGTGTACAGTTACACATAATTACACATAAAAATGTTGTACATTTTAAAAATAAATTGTTTGTTTTCACTTATATATAGTGAGCAATTTTCCATGGAATTAGATTTACTTATTTTCAAAGACCATATAATAATTAATTTCATGGATATACCATACTACACTTCACAACCCGCTATTTTTGGACAATTAGATTTCTTTTTCAAAAATGATTTATTTTGTGCTGCCCACTTCATTGCATTCTCTTACTAGTGCTAACAGTTTTTCAATTACTTCTTTTGGCTTTTCCACACTGACAAACATATAATCTAAATGTAATGATAATTTTATTTCCTCCCTTCCAATACTTCTGTCTCTAATTATTTCCCCCTTATTACAATGGAACTTCTAGAACAGTATTAAATAATAGTGGGCATCCTTGACACTGAGTTTAATGGAAATGCCTTGGCGGTGGAATATTGGTTTAACTTAGATATTTGATATATTCTTTATTAAGTTTTTTAAGTATCTTTTTGAAACCTATTTTAATTAAAGTTTTTAGTCAAAGCTGGGTGCTGAATTTTATCAAGTGAATTTTAACATCTATGAAGACGCTCATCTGTTTTTCTCCTTTTATCTATTGACATATCATTGTCAGAGATTTGCTAATAATAAGCAATTCTTACAATCCAGAAACATCCTAATTAATCACTGTATATTATTCCTTCAGTACAGAGCAAGATTGATTATGATTTCATTCTGAGCTTCTCCCCACCACCAAATGATTTGAACTCCTCTTTTATTTAATTCTAATAACTACTCTTAATTTTATAATATATGTACTTCAATATATTTTTCTAACATGTTGAGTTGTTTGGTATCTGTAGCTTCTCTTCTATCAGAGAAGGATCTTAACATGCTTTTTGTCTATTCTCTTCCTCTCCCCCACTTTCTAGTAACTACCTTGTTATTGTTGGAAATTTAATTGCAGATTGTTAGTAAAATTTTTGTCACCAATACTTATTGAGACTTAGCAGTAAATTTTCTACATTATTTTGCAAAGCATCCCTTCTTGCGTTTCCCCCACCACCCCTTTTTTGGAGTGAGCTTATTTTTCAGAGGATAGAGTCTATCCTCTGGTAATTCAGATAGTGGATCTGTCTTCCATGTCTTTTAATATCTCTTTCATATGTTCCAACTCCTTGGCCTCTCCTACTGTGTTGTGGGAAAATTCCTCTTCTTGTTCTATCTCAGTAAGTTTTACATCAGTGGTGTCACTCTGCAATTCAACTTATCAATGGGTTTTCTATTTCAACTATTAAGTTTTTAATTTTCATGATTTCTATTCCATTTTTTTTGAAAAGTTATTTCTGAAAATATCTATTTTAAATAAATATTCTGCTTTTTATCTCTATTTCCATGAGTGTTAACTTCTCTCATTATTGTGAACTAAAGTCCATATTTTACATTAGGATTCAGTCTTCGTGTTGTGTAGTGCTGTGGGTTTTGACAAATGCATAATGTCATATATCCACCATTACAATATCATATGGAATAGTTGCACTGTCCTAAAATTGCTCTGCTTACTCACCCTCCATTCCCACAATCCTTGGCAACTACTGACCATTTTATTTTCTCTTTAGTTTCACCTTTTCCCGAATGTCATAGAGTTGGAATCATACAACTGTTAGTCTTTAAAGACTGGCTTCTTTTACTTAGCAATATGCATTTTGGTTCCTCCATGACTTTTTGTAGCCTGATAGCTCATTATTTTTATTGCTGAATAATATTCCATTGTTTTTATACACCAGCTGTTTTACCTTCCTACCTATTAAAGGCCGTCTTATTGCTCTCAGTTTTTTGCAGCTAGGAATAATGCTGCTATAAACATCCATGTGCAAGTTTTGTGTGCCCATAGATTTTTTTTTTTGGTATCATTAATCTACAATTACATGAGGAACATTATGTTTACTAGACTCCCCACTTCATCAAGTACTCCTCACATATTCCATTACAGTCACTGTCCATCAGCATAGTAAGATGCTGTAGAGTCACTACTAGTCTTCTCTGTGTTGCACAGCCTCCCTGTGCTCCCCCCCACATTATACATGCTAATCATAATGTCCCCTTTCTCCCCCACACCCCTTATCCCTCCCTTCCCACCCATCCTCCCCAGTCCCTTTCCCTTTGGTAACTGTTAATCCATTCTTGGGTTCTTGAATCTGCTGCTGTTTTGTTCCTTCAGTTTTTTCTTTGTTCTTATACTCCACAGATGAGTGAAATCATTTGGTAGTTGTCTTTCTCCACCTGGCTTATTTCACTGAGCATAATACCCTCTAGCTCCATCCATGTTGTTGCAAGTGGTAGGATTTGTTTTCTTCTTATGTGCCCATATATTTTTAATTCATTTGGATAAATACCTGAGAGTGTGATTGCTGGATCATATGTTTATATTTAGCTTTGTAAAAAACTGTCAGACTGTCTTCCAAAGTGTCTGTACCATTTTTAATTCCCACCGAAAATGAATGTCCCTGTTGATTCATATCCTCATCAGTACTTGATATTGTTTGGGATTTTGGCCTTTCTAATAGGTATATAATGATATCTCATTGTTATTTTAATTTGCAGTTCCTCGATGACATATATTATCTTTTCATATGCTTATTTATCATTTGTCTATCTTCTTTGGTGAGGTAGCTATGCAGATCTTTTGCCCACTTAAAATTTTGTCATTTCTCTTTTCTTATTGTTGAGTTTAAGAGTTCATTGTATATTTTGGATGCAAGTCCTTTATCAGATAAGTATTTTGTAACTATTTTCTCCAAGTCTATGGCTTTTTACATTATCTTAATAGTGTATGTTGCAAAGCAGAGAAATGTCACTCTAATGGAGTCCAAGTTAAATTTTTTTTCTTTTATGAATTGTGCTTTTGATGTTGTATTTAGAAAGTCATCACCAAACTCAAGGTCACTTAGATTTTCTCCTACATTATCACCAGGTTTCATAGTTTTGCATTTTACATTTAGGTCTGTAATCCATTTGGGGCTAATTTTTGTGAAAACTCTTCAGACTTTCTTTCTTTTTTTGCCTGTGGATATCTAATTGCTCCAGCACCATTTGTTTAAAAGACTATCCTTTCTTCAGTGAATTGCCTTTGCTCCTTTGTCAAAGATCATCTGACTATGTTTGTGGGGCCTATTTCTGAGTTTTTTATTCTGGCCCATTGATCTGTCTGTCCATTATTTCACCTGTACTATGCTGTCTTGATTACTGTAGCTGTATAGTAAGTCTTGAAGTTGAGTGGCATCAGTTCTCTAACTGTTCTTTTCTTTTGTCCCTGTGAATGGGCAATACTTTCTTATTTCTTGCATGTTTCATAGTTTTTTTGTTTAAAGCAGGCATCTAAAATATTCTAATGTGGCAAGGTAACTCAGATTTTCCTTTCTCTCAGGGTTGTTTCTGCTTGTTGTAGGGTGCAGCTGGTTGTGTGCTTAGAGACTTTTCTAAACTAATTTTGTAAAGATTGTATTCTTTGTTGTGTGTTGTCATTGAATTATTTGTTCCATTGGCTTAGTGGTCAGCTAATGATTTAATAGGGATTCTCTTAAGCACCTGGAGAAGAACTAAAACAAAACAAAAATAAAACATCTGATCTTTTCAGATGTCTCTGTGTTGAAGCACTTCATCAATGTGTATCCAATCAGTTTACAACTCTGTCTTAGCGTTCACTTCCTACTGGCACAGAGCCTAAAGGTCAGCCAGAGGTGAAAGTTTAGGATTTTTCTCAGGACTTTTCTTAACATGTCTCTAGTCCTGAGCATGTATGTAGTTTTCTAGATTTTTTGGTATATGTGGAGTCTTCCAACGACTTTTTTTCCTGATACATCTCTTCTCCCAGCCTCCTCCTTCCCTGGATTTTTGGTGTGTCTGCTGCTTGTCCCATCTCTTATTCCTTTATTCCAGATGTCTGTGGCTAGAATATTTGCCTTTGAAAGCTTTCTGTAAACATTATCTAGGAGGTTGCTCCAGTCCTGAGAAAGTTCTGAGGGAAGTAAAAACAAAGGCAATCCTGAGTGAATCCCTTAGAGATTGCACCAGCCAGGTTAAAACACACAACCACACTTCTTTGATAATAAGGTTTGTATTGCTTCCCCTGGCACCAGCAAGCTATGTAAGTAGGAAAAACATCACATTTAACTATGGGGGCAGAAATGACAGTGCAAAAATCATTGAGATTCTCTGTTCAGTAGGTGAAGGTTTGAAAACGATCATCCAATTGTTATGCACCTTAATATATGTAATATTTCTAGAATTTGGACGCATATCAAGATGCCCTGAAGAATATCAAGATGCCCTGAAGAATAGCAACAACTTTTGGAGGATAGCCATTTCAGCATCATGACCAAAGACAAAGAATCTATTGTCAGAAGCTTTCATTATGTTTACATTGTGACCTTAATAGTTGGAACCATAATCCAGTTCTCTGATGCAAGTGAATTTGCAGTAGACATGTCGAAAATAGGCCTTACTCATGTTCCAAAAGACCTGCCACCAAAAACCAAAGTCTTAGATATGTCTCATAACTGTATATCTGAGCTTCACATCTCTGACATCAGCTCTCTCTTAGGGCTGAAACTTTTGAGACTTTCCCATAATAAAGTCCGGGTCCTTGATTTTAGTATTTTTAGGTCCAACCAGCATTTGGAATATTTGGATTTATCTCACAATCAGTTGCAGAAGATATCCTGCCATCCTATCATGAGTCTCAAGCATTTAGACCTCTCCTTCAATGACTTTGATGTCCTGCCCATATGTAAGGAATTCAGCAACTTGACACAGTTGAATTTCTTGGGATTAAGTGCTAAAAGGATACAACAATTAGATCTCTTGCCAATTGCTCACTTGCATCTAAATTGCATCCTTCTGGATTTAGAAGGTTATTATGTGAAAGAAAATGAGACAGAAAATCTTCAAATTCTGAATACAAAAACACTTCACCTTGTTTTTCACCCAAACAGTTTATTCTTTGTCCAGGTGAACATATCAGTTTATAGTTTAGGGTGCCTACAACTGACTAATGTTAAATTAAATGATGACAACTGTCAGGTTTTAATTAAATTTTTATCAGAACTCACTGGAGGACCAAACTTACTGAATTTTACCCTCAACCACATGGAAACAACTTGGAAATGCTTAGTTAGAGTTTTTCAATTCCTCTGGACCAAACCTGTAGAATATCTCAATATTTACAATTTAACAATAGTAAAAAGCATTGGTAAAGAAGATTTTATTTGCGATAAAACAGCATTGAGAGCATTGAAAATAGAACATATCGCAAACAGAGTTTTTATTTTTTCACAGCAAGCATTATACAGAGTGTTTTCTGAGATGAATATTATGATGTTAACCATATCAGATACGCCCTTTGTACACATGCTTTGTCCTCAGGCACCAAGCACATTTAAGTTTTTGAACTTTACTCAGAATGTTTTCACAGATAGTATTTTTCAAGAATGTTCCACTTTAGTTAGATTGGAGACTCTTATCTTACAAAAGAATAAATTAAAAGACCTTTTCAAAGTAAGTCTCATGACTAAGGAGATGCCATCTTTGGAAATACTGGATGTTAGCTGGAATTCTTTGGAATATGGTAGACCTGGTAGAAATTGCAGTTGGGTTGGGAGTATAGTGGTGTTAAACTTGTCTTCAAATATGCTTACTGACTCCGTTTTCAGATGTTTACCTCCCAGAGTCAAGGTACTTGACCTTCACCGTAACAGAATAAGGAGCATTCCTAAACCAGTCATGAAACTAGAAGCTTTGCAAGAACTCAATGTTGCTTTCAATTCTCTAGCCCACCTTCCTGGATGTGGTATGTTTAACAGTCTCTCTGTACTGATCATTGACTATAATTCCATTTCTGACCCTTCAGCTGACTTCTTCCAGAGCTGCCAGAAGATTACGTCCATAAGAGCAGGGAATAATCCATTCCAGTGCACATGTGAGCTAAGAGAATTTATCCAAAGTATAGGGCAAGTATCAAGTGAAGTGGTAGAGGGTTGGCCTGAGTCCTATAAGTGTGACTATCCAGAAAACTATAAGGGAACCCCACTGAAGGACTTTCATGTGTCTCAGTTAACCTGCAACACGGCTCTGCTGATTGTGACCATTGCAGTCACTGGGCTGGTGTTGGCCATTACTGTGACTGTCCTCTGTATCTACTTTGATCTGCCCTGGTACCTCAGGATGGTGTGTCAGTGGACTCAGACCCGGCGCAGGGCTAGGAACATACCCTTAGAAGAACTCCAAAGAACTCTCCAGTTCCATGCTTTTATTTCATACAGTGAACATGATTCTGCCTGGGTAAAAGGTGAATTAATACCAAACCTAGAAAAAGAAGATATACGGATTTGTCTCCATGAGAGAAACTTTGTTCCTGGCAAGAGCATTGTGGAAAATATCATAAACTGCATTGAGAGAAGCTACAAGTCTATCTTTGTTTTGTCTCCTAACTTTGTCCAGAGTGAGTGGTGCCATTATGAACTCTACTTTGCCCATCACAATCTGTTTCATGAAGGATCAAGTAACTTAATTCTGATCCTGCTGGAACCCATTCCGCAGAACAGCATTCCCAGCAAGTATCACAAGCTGAGGGCTCTGATGACGCAGCGGACTTATTTGGAGTGGCCCAAGGAGAAGAGCAAACATGGACTTTTTTGGGCTAATATTAGAGCTGCTTTTCATAGGAAATTCACACTAATCACTGAAAACTGATGTGAAAACTTAAAGTCATAAAAATCCAACTAAGAAATCATCATTCACTTGGATTCTGATGAACATTATGGTTTTTAAGTTACTGTCTGGATGGTGCCTCCCTTATCTCTACATACTCAGGAAATACTTAAGGAGAACTGTTTCAACTGAGCTGGGGAGCGAGAGTGGGGCTGGCTGATGCTCAAACTTGCTTATTACAGATTGCTAATTTTCTTCTGGTTTAACCATTGTGTTTCAAATTGAAACAGTTGCTTTTGAGTAAATGCAGTCATTCAAGGAAATGTCCTCTCCCTTCTCCTTTCCCACACGGATTCTGTGTGTATGGCACCCATGGCAGCAACCCCAGAACTGTACACCATGGTCCTTGGAGTGTCCTGTGGATGCTCATTGGCCTCTGATATGCTCTGCAATCATGTCCAACTTTGGGGCTTGGGAAAAAAATTAGACGAGTTGTGGAAAATAAAGGGGCTTTTTTAGTTCACGTGTTGAGTATAGTTTTTAAATATTTAACCCTGCTAAACAAATATATAAATAACCAGTGGGGACTCATGGCATAGTGATTTATGTATATGTATAATGGGAAATGCAGTCTTTAGTCATAGGCTGTTGATGGCAAAGACACAGAATGATCTGCTTGCCAAGGAATCTCAGAGTCAAATTTATCTCTAAGTGTTATTGAACAGGACTTTTATGGTTGTCTTAGAATTTTGGTGACTGTCTCAAAGCTGACAAAAGGCAGTAAATATCACCACATTTGAAAAGGCAGTGTTAGACGCAGCCAGGCTGGGCTTACTAAAAGATAACAGAAAGAGGCAAGTGACTGTCAATTCATATTCATCTCCAGAAGACTAGATTCAAAAGGGTGATTAGAGAGTCATTAACTAGAGGTTCTAGTAGACCTAGGAGAGACTGCTTTGGATTTCTCCAAAAGGCAAATGAGAGAAGCTCTAAGCATAGTAGCTAAGTATTCTGGCATCCAATTCCCAGCCTGAAGGCTTGTAGAATAACAGGAATGTACAAGCTCAGTGCATTGACAACTCTTGAAAGAGCTTGATGAGGGTCCCCTGGAGTTTGGGGAGGGGAGGGTTGTCACTGTGAACACCGAATTGGTAAATAATGTTTGCAAATATAGGTGCTTGATAAATATTTGTTAATTGAGTGGATGAGTGCTTCCCACCTAGAGAATTCAGAAGGGGAGAGATTGGCTTGGGCAGCCCAAAAGGGCAGGATGAGAGAGAAGGAAAGTAGTGATTGAAACACACCCTTCCATTATTTGGCATAGCAAAAGTACATGAATTTCCTGTGGGCCATATTGGCCATAGGAAGGGTAGCTAGGCTCGAGATGTCACGATGGGACTTAGGCTGAGAAGGCAGCCTGTTGTGCAAAATGATAATAGTGGTAAGAAGCTGTGGGTTTGGGGGAAGAGGTGTATGGTAGGGATCAGCTGCAAGCGGTCAGCCGGGAAATATGCCACTTACATCAAGGAACAGTGTGACATAGGACCCGCTGAGGCCTCTGAATAACAAACAGATGCATCCTGTGAAAAAGCCAACATTCTGACTTGGCCAAAATAAGGGCAGGGGAATGATGGCCTGTCTGCTTTATCTAGTAGTTAACTACTAGGTGATTTGCTCCTCTTTGTCTACTATGCTCTTCCCTCACAGTGGCCTGGGGACATCCAGAATATAGAGAAGACAGAGAAGATGGAGAAAGAGTAAAGGAACTGACCACACTCCTTCCCCATGAGTCTTCTGCCCAAGATTCAGGATGAGTCCTGAATTGATAGAGGGAAGTTCAGTAAAATCTGTAACCAGGCAGTGGTTAGAAAAAAATAAAGCCTTTTCCTTATGTCCTTAGCTCATTCAATAAACTAGTTTCATAATTAATAAATATAAAGAAATAAGCTTTGGTGAAATCCATTAGGGTCATCTTCTGCCTGCATAGCCCTCCCTTACTCTTCAGGAGAGCAGTTACGGACCTTCACAGGACCCCTCTCATGTGGTATATTTTAACTTAGTCTCTGTTAGACTGTTTCCTAAACTAAAAACAAAACAAAACAACAAACTAAGACAAACTATGCCATGCATTCCAAATGACCACATATTTTTAAATGATGTCAATGTTTCCCACAAACTATTGACACTGAAAATACAGAATGATAATTTATAATAGAATTAAACAAATACATTTGTGTCACATATGAAAATACACATTTCAGGCACATGAAAGTTCTACCTTAGGAGATTCGTTACTTTTTAGGGAAAGATTTTGTATCTCCAGGAATCCTTTCCTTTGTTGAATTCATCTGGTTGCAGGTGGCAGATACCACCCTGAGAAACAGGGTGTTTATTTCAAGGATACAGAGGTGTCTCACGGGGCCAAGCTGCAAGGAAGTTTGGAAGCAGAGATGGTCAACTGTCCAAACTTATTCTCTGTCTCTGATCTCCAACCCAGACCAATAAGCTTTAGTTGCGGGGTAAAGATAGTACTCAAAAAGGAGGCTGTGGGATTGCCTGCCTCATGACCATTAACAAGAAGGATTACGTATTAGTCCATTGGAGCTGCTGTAGCAACATACCACAGGCTTGGTGGCTTTAACAACAGAAACGTATTTCTCAGTTCTGGAGACTGGAAGTCCGAGATCAAAGTGTCATCAGCAGGTCTGGTTTCTTCTGAAGGCTCTCTCCTGAGTGTACAGATGGCTGCCTTCTTGCTGTGTCCTCAGGTAGCCTTTCCTCCACACATGCCTGGTTCTCTCCCTCTTTTTGTAAGGACATCAGTCATATTGGATTAGAGCCCCATATTTATGACATCATTTAACCTTATATACCTCTTTAAAATCCCTTTCTCCAAATATAGTCATATTCTAAGTTACCAGGGGGGAGTGCTTCAACAAATCAATTTTGGAGAAGACACAATTCAGTCCATAACAGATGGCCATGCAGAAAAATTTTTAAATGTTGTGACAGAGATTGCTAGTTGTCATCAATATCTGTTCTTCCTTGATTTAATACTAGAGAGTGTGAGTTTTACCAGGGCATCTGGCACCCCAGCCAGGGACTACATTTCCCAGGCTCCTTTGCAGCTTGGTGTGGACCTGTGACTAAATTCTGGGCAATGGGATGTAGCTGGAATGTATATGCCTTCTGGGTCTATCTCTAAGAAAAATGAATATGAATTCTTTTGTCCCTTCTATCGCCCCATTGGATAAGAATAAGAACTTGAGGAGCCACCTAGAGATGAAAGCCACATGCGGAGGATATGCTTCTCATTCTGCCATTTTGTGCTGCCCAAGCCCAACTGTCACCATGTCCTGGACTGTTCACTTCTGTTATGAGTGAAAAGTAAACTTCCGCCTTGTTTAAACCACTATCCATTCAGATCCCTTCCATACAGCATCTTCATCTACACCCTGATGAACACCGACATTTACAATCCCCAGGCAGTAGTACAGCCTTTGAATATTTCCTACCTATGCACAACTATTATGAGAGGACAGCGTGCACCTTGCACTCTGCAACCTGGAGCGGGCATCCGCCAGCCTGACTAAGCCACCAGTATCTCTCACCTGTATGACTGCCACAACCTCTAGCTGGTCCCTTTACTTTTACTCTTGCCTCACACATTCTCCAAACAGCAATCAGAATACTTGTTTTTAAAGTGTAAATTAAATTAAACCTTTCCTCTGCATAAAACCTCCTAGTGCCCTTTCCTTGCAGTTAGAATAGAAGTTACGCCGCTTATCATGGTCTGCTGTCATGGTCTGCCTTCCTCCCGCTCTGAACTTCTCTGTATCCCTATCCTCTTTCCTCCTGGCCCGTCACACTCCAGCCACAGTTGCATCCTGGCTGTCTCCCAATGCACCACTTTGATTCCCACCTCTGTCCCCTCTGCTCCTGACATTTTCTGCTCCCTCCCTCTAGATTAGCCTTTTCCTGGAGCATGCGTAGCTTGTTCTTGCTGTTCATGTCTCAGCTCAAATGCCACCTCCTCTGGGAGGCCTCCCCGTAATTCCCAACCTAAGGGAGCATTTGTCCCCAGTCACTCTCCGTCATGTTGTTCCTTTTGGTTTTCTTCACAGCACGTGTTGCCCTCTGAAATTATCTTGTTTACTTATTTTCTGTTAAGCTCTAGGAGAACAAGAACTTTCTGTCCCTTATTCACTGCTTAACTGAGAACAGTTCACGGCCCATTGTAGATACTCAGCAAAACTTGGATGGAGTGGCTCTGAATGGCCACAAACCATGCTTTGAAGTCCTCATTTTTATCTTAAAAATCCATATAGAATATCCCCTCCTTTTTGACTGCATTGTCTTTACATGCGCTCAACCAACTGCCACAAGAGAAGTTTGTTTTCATATGTTTTCATTAATTAGCACTGTGATGAGAATAAAAATTAGGTTCCTCAATAAGGTGTCAGGTTAGAAAGAATGGGACATGGCAAAGGTGATTAAGGAGGGCTTCGAAACTGAGCCCTGCAGACAGAGAGATGTTTGGGCAACCCAGGGGGCATAAAGGTCCTGGGCCTGTGGCTGCAAAGGCCCTGCAAAGGGAAGGCATCATAGGTGCAAAGGTGGAGGTAAAAAGGGCACCATGAGCAAAGGGAGCATCAAATTGGGAGAATTTGAGGGAGAAATGTCCCACGCCATTCTCCCAGTTTCTGGTGGTTTGCTGGCAATCCTTGGTGTTGCTTTGCTTGTAGATATATCACTCCAGTCTTTGTCTGTCTTCACATGGAGTTCCTCTCTGAGTCTGCCTTCTCCTTTTATGTCTCTTATCAGAACACTCTTATTGGATTTAGGGCCCTCCTTATCCATGTCTCCTCAGGTGTCCTGAGGTATGACCTCATTTTGAACCTTACTTATGTCTGTAAAGACCCTATTCCAAATAAGGTCACATTCTGAGGTTCCAGGTGCACATGAAAAATTTTTGGGAGACATGATTCAACCCACTGCCCTAACATTGGCATGACTGTCTCTGATGGCCTGGAGACCTGATTGGTTATATCAGTAGAAAAAAATAAACGCTATCTTGGGGAGAGGGGAGAATATGAAAGAAGCTGCTTGGGAGGTCAGAGGTGCCCAAAAGGGAGAGATGGGCAAAGAGAATAGACTGGATAGGTATGAGAGAATAGGACAGAGACAGTGACCCAATGACTGGGATATAAATGGGGAGAGTCTGAATTTTAATGCAAATGAGAACACAAAATACTGGGGAAGGAGAAGGTCAATTGATTTGATTAGAAATTAATCACATTAAATTACAGGCAGTGACAGAGACCTGGAGGGATTTCGAAAGCCACAGGGGCTTTCTGGGGGTTTTAAGTTATACTTCATTTCTATGGAATCTCAGCAGAGTCAAGTCTAAATATGAAGTAGTTTTTAGTTTTCCCCAGTCCTTCCATTAACTGGATTCTGAACTTCTCACCCTCTCCCCACTTAGTGATGTCTGAAGCAGATTTAATACCTCTCCAGTCTTTTTGAGGTATTAACAGTGCAATCCAGTTTTAAAATTAATCTCCAACTTTTTCTAATGCTCATCTCCTTTCTCCATATCACAGGCTAAGCTTATGGATATTGGAGGTGGACATGGTCTTCCTGAGGTGCATGCTCCTTCCACTTCTCTACCCGGCCTGGCTTCCTGGTGTAGAAATGGCAGTTACCCTTGTCTATAATTGCATTGGTTAAGGTACAGGATAGGGAGACCCCAAACACAGGGATTTCAACAAAATACAAGTTTCTTACTTTCTTAAATTATAAGTCAAATATAGTCAGGAGGTCTAGAACAGGAGCTGTCTCTGCTCCACAGTCATTCATGGGCTTAGACTGGCCAGTTGGCTGTTTCCCATAGCTCTTGTCTTCTCCTATGTCCTCCGTTCTCCTTTACATGGGGCACAGGAACCAATGAAGTCTTCCTGTGCTTACTTTGAGTATGTGGGCAAAGGGAAGCTGAGGTGAAGATATATGCCTTTCCCAGATACGTGACCCCAGTCTCCATTTTGTCTGTTAAGGTTTACTCCAACAGAAATCTCCAGGAGACTAGAACCAGGTCATCGGTTCACTCACACTGCTGAACTCCTGGGGTGCCAGCAATGTTGTCCAAGGCTGCTCAGAGAGGGACCACTCTTGGGTCAGAGCAGAGGTGTCTTGTGCGTTTCATTAAAGCAATCACCCACCCGAGGAAAGAAGTGCCTAGTCTTCCTGTCCAGTCTCCATGAGTGATTCTACTGACATGTCCCTTTTAGCTTGGGAAAGAGAGGATGTCACCTTCCACCTGGGAGGAACAGCCTACTGGAACTTACGATGTTCCATCAT
The DNA here is from genome assembly GCF_030020395.1 of Manis pentadactyla. Lineage (NCBI taxonomy): Eukaryota > Metazoa > Chordata > Mammalia > Pholidota > Manidae > Manis > Manis pentadactyla. Next base: position 32,233,177 of record NC_080023.1, on the reverse strand, counting down.
AAACACTGGTATCCCATGTGGTTGACTCCCTCCCCACCCTGCCCAGCATTCTTAGATGGCTGGGAAGTGTGAGGGGGAGGTGAAGGTGGGGATGGCAGTATCTGGTTGAACTGTTTTTGAGAATGCCCTGAGGGAACATCTCGGCCCCAACTGTCTGCAGCTGTCTTTAGAATATGGGGTATATAACGCTTCCTTGTCCTCTCTTTTGAACCCAAGTCATAGGAAAAGTTCCAGTCAATACCTTATTTTGTAATCAGTAGAACCAACAGATGGGAAAGGAAACTGAAAGTGTTGTCAGGCTATTGAATTATATGGCAGATGAGCAACCTAGAATTTGAATTAAATAATCATAAGAAAGACATATCATTCATAGCAACAGAAGAAAAGGCAGAAAATAATGGTATGAATTTACATCCATTGGTTCAGTCCACTTCATGGAATACATATATGAAGAAAATAAATACTCATATGCATCCTAAGGAAAAGTATGAACATGCTTCTTAGTACAGAGTTGTTTATAATAGCAAAAATTGGAAACAACTTAAATACCCAACAATAGAAAATTGGTGAAAAACATTGTTAATTAAAATATTTAAAAAATACATTGTAAGTAAAATAGGATATTTTTCAGCCAATATTAAGTTGTAGATAGAAATTTACTGACATAAAAATATATTTATGATGTGTTATGGGTTAAAAAGAGCAGATCACAAAATAGTATGCATAGTATAATGCTATCTGAGTATGCATGTGTGTGTGTGTGTGTGTGTGTGTGTCACTTGGTAAAAACCTTCTGAACAGCAATTTGGCAGCAAGCATCAAAGCTGAAAGCATGTTCATTTATACAGAGAAAGCTACATGATTGGTAGAAAAACTATATTGGTTTTCTATATAACAAAAATTATATCCCTTGATGGTGAGGTTATTGTTAATTTGGAGTGTTTTCTTTTTATTTATTTGTATTTTCTGGTTTTTCTTCAGTAAACATTTATTACTTGGATAATAAAAAAATTAAAATAAATTTTTAATGCTTCCTGGGCTACACCCAAATTGATCAAAAGAGTTGAGAGTGTGTCTTTGCAACAAAAAATGAAAGTTCATGAAACCACATGGGAAACAAAGCAGAAAAGCTTTTGAAATGGTTCTGATCCTTTCAACCTGTGGTTAATAGCTAACTGGCCTGGTGCAGAGAAGACTCAAATGAATGCTGCAGGACTGAGCTTAGTGGGCTAGACAGACCATATGGGTATTATCCACAAAGACAAGTCAAAGTCCTGATTTAATGCCCCCAAAGTCTCCAAACAAAGGCAATTCAAATGTATTGATGCATTGTATCATATAATGTGAGGCTAAAACTATTATAATCATGAAAATTGATATAAACACACCTACAGATACTTACATACTTTCAAATTAAAGCATCTTTTTACTAATCAACTTTCAAGTAATTATTTTTTGGGTAGCAAAATAGTCTTAAGTTTCTAATATAGAGGAGATTCAGTGCTGGTCATTACGACTTGGATCAAAAAGTACTGATTTATATTGATTCAGCAAGTTTGATATATAAAATCTAAAGACTTGTGAGAGCCAACTGTTAAATATACAGGGATTTTACAAAAGGATTAATAGCTAGAAATTGGCAGTAATGGGAATATTTACACTGCAGGTATTGGCAAGTACTACAAATCAGGGTTTTTTTTTGTAACCTGCTTTACTAGCATACAAAGGTAATTGCAAGAAAAAGTCAACTTATTTGTATAAAAGTGTATGTATTTATTGGTTCAAAAGATCATGAAATAAAAAAGTAGACAGTGGGGGAAGATGTTTGCAAAAAGTTTGATGGAGGGGTAGTGTCAGTAACATAAAAGAGCATATAACAGTAAACACATAACCCAGTGATAGAACTAGGCAACTGAAGTGAACAGGTAATTCAGTAAAGGATGTAACTGCTAATAAACCTGAAAACCCATCTGTCTTGCCAATGGTTTTCAGCCCTGGGCAAGTTCGCTATGGATTCAATGTGATCAAAGAAATTGACAGCAAAACGTTCTTGGGGTGAAAGGGTTATACCCAACTTTATTTCCAGGTGGCAGGTCAGTCACTAGAATCCCATTCACTCAGAGCAAGTCTGCATGCAGCAAGCCGGTCTCTGCCTCTGGGCCCCTCTGTCTGCACAGCCATCCTCTGGGCCCCTCTGTCTGCACAGCCATCCTCTGGGTGTCTCTGCCTGCACAGCTGTCCTCTGGGCTTCTGCACAGTTCCACACAGCCGTCCTCTGGGCCTCTCTGTACAGTCGTCCTGCACAGCTGTCCTCTGGGCCTCTGTCCATGGCGCTGCCACTACTCCAGCCTCTGCTCTGCTCTGCTGCAGCCTTGCAGCCCTGCCACCGTGTCGCACCCAGAGCACTGGGCAGAGCTCTTTATATGGAGTCAACAGCCATGTATTGCCCACAGGTGTGCAGTGAGCTAGTCAACCAGAGCCAGGTGAGAATCCTGGCCACAGGAACTCTCATTTTATCCACACTCCACCCCTCCAGGATTCTCTCCTCTCAATCTATGTGCACTTAGTCCTCTGCAATGGTCCCTGTGCAAGGAAGCTTGAACATTGTTCTCCAGCCTCTCCAGCAAAAAGTCTTGCCCCCCAAGACACACAGGCCAGACTCATGGCTCTGTGTCTGACCTCTGCCTCTTTGGTCTTAATGGCTGGAACTGCTGCTCTGGTTTCAGTTGTTGCCATAGCTCCAGTAAGAGCCTATTTGGCTTCCCATCTAATTTCCTTCCATCTACTCCTGCCCGTATCAAATCAACCCACATCTGGGTCCTTGTAACCCTCACAAGGCCCCTCAAATTCCTCCTGTGAGTAACAGGTCTTATTTCCTTCTGGATTCTCATTGCTTCAGCTACTGTACATGTCACCTCGCATTTTGTAATTGCTCAAGGTGTGCTGCACTGTCAGGGAAGCCAGCTTTCCCATCTCTGATCCCACCAGAACAAATCCGTCCACCCCTAGTCCCACGGCCACTGGCTCAGCCTGAGTATAGGAGCGGACCATAGAATGCTCCTCGACCTGGGGAGGGGGGTGTCCTCTCCTTGGGGAACTTTCAGCTGCTGGGTCTTTATTTTCTTTACAACCACTGGGTATGTTTTCAATACAGGAGGGGCCAGTGCCTCTGGCACCACCCCTTCATCCTTCCCCAGCTCCTCCAGTTCTGAGACTGATGGCACCTTTCTCTCCACTCCCCAAAGTGCCTCCTCTGCTACAGTGCCTCGCAACAATGTTAGCTTGGTCTTCAGAAGGTCTCTTACCTTTACCTCAATTGTGGGGAGCAAGCTGATGCCTCTTCCTCCACTTGCTGATGTGGCAGGAATGGAGAACAAAGAACATCCTGTTTACGAATTCCATGAGCAACTGAAGGAGCCCTGCTGTGCCTACCTTTGCCCAGCTACCACTGATGTCAATACTGTGCTTGATTGTCTATTGGATAATGCTATTTCCTGGAATAGTGTGCCTTCTTTGCTGTATAAATACTCTGGACTCTAATAAAGCTTTGCTGGTGACTGCAGGAGCGTCAGCCCTCCCAGTTCTTTCTGTCTTTCTTTGTTTTCTTCGCCCCCCTTCCGCACTTCAGAACCTGCTCAACTCGGCACTGCCGGACCGCATCACTCAGTGCTTTGCAGTTAACGTTCTCATGCTACCTCTGTGTGTGTTTCCCTCAGGAATTTCTCTTTTTCCTCGTGGCCTCTTCAGAACACCTGGCAGCGCTGCCGTCTCGTCTCCAATGGCACCTTGCTGCCGGTGCTCTCGTATCAATGCCATCTCTTTCTTTAGGGAATCCACAGAAGTTTGCAGCTTGCGTTCTCGTGCCACCATTTCCTGGGTTTCCTCTGTAGACTTTTTTAATACTGTGAGAAGCGGCCAACCCACAGTCCTCACTGACTCCTGGGCACTCTGCTTCTCAAAGGATCTGCTTACTATACCAAGGGCCATCCCTACAGCCTCAGGTGTCACCTCCACTTGCCTCCAGTCCTGGGGTGGGGCCCAGTCCTCTAGGAGGCAAGCCACCTCAGACCACATACCCATTGGGGGACCATCCACTGTCTCCCATTCACGGGGGCAGCCCACTGAAGCACCCCTCCCATAAGGGCAGCCTATCTTTTTCCTTGGTCAACAATGAACCCTGCTGACTTTCTCCAATTGTCTTGCCAATGGGTTTCAGCCCTGGGCAAGTTCGCTATGGATTCAATGTGATCAAAGAAAATGACAGCAAAACATTCTTGGGGTGAAAGGGTTATACCCAACTTTATTTCCAGGTGGCAGATCAGTCACTAGAATCCCATTCACTCAGAGCAAGTCTGCTTGCAGCAAGCTGGTCTCTGCCTCTGGGCCCTACTGTCTGCACAGCCATCCCACACAGCCATCCTCTGGGCCTCTCTGCACAGTCAGCCCGCACAGCTGTCCGCTGGGCCTCTGTCCTCAGCACTGCCACCACTCCAGCCTCAGCTCTGCTCTCCTGCAGCCTTGCCACCATGTCACGCCCAGCACACTGGGCGGAGCTCTTTATATAGAGTCAACAGCCATGTATTGCCCACAGGTGTGCAGTGAGCTAGTCAACCATGGCCAGGTGAGAATCCTGGCCACAGAAACTCTCATTTTATCCACACCATCCAAGACATTTATAATACAAGAAAATAAAAATAAAACAACATCAAATGAATGACAATGAATAAACTTTATGGAGAGCATTTTGGTGAGTATGTATCAAGAGCATAAAATTGTGCATGTCCGTTAACCTATTCATTCCTTTCAGGAATTTATCCTAAGGCAACAGTAAAAAACTTGGACCAAGATTGTGTACAAAGGTGCTTGCTTGACATTCTGTGAAACTGAAAGAGGGAACATCCCTTCAGGTAAAGCTGGGAACAGGGCTGACCTTGACCTAGCATTTCTCAGGTGGTGGTTTCAAATGTTGGCTGGCAAACTTCAAGTAGTTAAGGGAGAATGAATTAAATGGCAAATATCCAAATGATACCATTTTTAATTCCCTTTATGGGGCACAATTTGAGCTCCAGGGTCAAGTGGGTGAAGGAATTATGGTGTGGGGCGAGAAGGGAGGGAAGGAAGCAGAGGAACACTGGGCACTGCTCACGTGTATTAACCTGGCTGCGAGAGGCACCTCCCAAGCTAGGGTACTGTGGTCACACTGTTTGTTTTCTTCCTTACTGCTTGAGAAGCCATATTCTCTACCTCTTGCTGATGAAAAACACTCGACAAACCAGGAAGTAATGGGAACTTCCTCAACCTAGTAAAAAAAAATCAATGAAAAACTTACAGCTAATATACTTAATGGTGAAATACTCAAAACTTTCTCCCTAACATCAAGAACAAGATGAGGATGTCTGGTCTCACCACTTCTATTCAACATTATACTGGAAGTTCTAGTCAGAGCAATTGGGCAGACACATGTTATAAGAGGCATCCCTGTTGGAGAGGGAGAGGATGGCATTTTACAGATGACCTGATCTTGTTTGTAGAAAATCCTTAGGGATCCACTAAAAAACTAACTAGAATGATAAACAAGTTTGCAAAAAGATATACAAATGCCTAGCCTATATATGAAAAGATGCTCAACACCATTAGGCATCAGGGAAATGCAAATTAAAACCATGAGATATCACATCATTCCCAGTAAGAAGACTATAATAAAATTAAGATAATAACAAGTGGTTGCAAGGATGTGAAGAAATTGGAAGCCTTACACGCTGCTGGTGGGAATGTAAACCGGTACAGCGTCTTTGGAAACAGCCTTGAATGCCTCAAAAGGCTAAATGTAGTTACCATATGATGCAGCAATTCTACACCTAAGTCTACACCCAAGAGAAAGTATGTCTACAGAAACACTTGTACACAAATATTCATAGCAACATTCTTCATAAAAGCCATAAGTGTAAACAACCCAAATGTCCACTGACTGATAAATGGATAAATAAGAAGTAGTATACCCATACAATGGAAAATTATTTAGTGATGAGAAAATAGAATACTGATACCTGCTACCATATGGCTAAATCTTGAAAGTATTAGACTAAGTGAAAGGAACCAGTTTCAGACCAGATTCCATTTATATGAAATGTTGAGAATAGGCAAATCTGAAATCTGTAGTGATTAGTATAATCTATAGAGGTTGTCTGGCATTCGGGCACATGGAGGGGTGGAGGGTAACAGCTAAGGGGTGTTGTGTTTCTTTTTAGGGTGATGAAAATGTTCTAAATTGATTGTGGAATAATAGTTGCATGATTCTGTGAATATACCTGAAGCCATTGGATTATATACTTTAAATGTGTGAAATTTTTATAGTATGCCAATTAATCTCCATAAAGCTTTTCTATAAAAACAAACAACTGCAGGTCAAATTTAATCAGCAGAATATTTACACTTCTAAAAAGAAATGCCTGGTATGGACTTAGCGGTGAGCAGAAACCACTATTGAGAGAAGTAGAGGGATGCCTAGAATCTAATACATGAAACCTCTATTTTTGAGTTAGCTCTTTTGGGCTGCTATTAACTATACTTAGGCTTGTACTTGATGCATAGCTGTGATGATTCCATCTAGACTCGGGCTGTCCAGTATGGTAGGCACAAGTCAGATGTAGCCATTGAGCACCTGAAAAATCGTAGCACCTGCAATGTGCTGTAAATGTAAAACACACAATGGATTTTGAACACTTAGAATGAAAAAAACATAAGGTCTCTCATTAATAACGTTTTATATGGATTGCATGTTGAAATAATATTTTGGATGTAGTAGATTAAATGAAATATTAAACATTTTAAAAAGAAACCATATTCTCTGAGAAGTAAAATTTCTCCTTAGGAGATGTGGGTGTGTCAGTGCATGAGTATACATGATTACAAGTGTATATTTGACAATTTGACAATACGGAGGAAAAAAAGAGGAAGGTTGGTGACTCAGAGTAGTGGTGATACCAGGGTTCTTGTTCACAGAGCCGAAGAATGAACTTTGCAGACACTCAAGGTAGGAGAGCAAGGGAGAGGCCACTTTAGAGATAAAGTGAGGGGACAAAGCTCCTGAAGGGGACAAGAGAGTCTGTGGTGGTGTGTTATCTAGGGGTTTTATGCATGGTTGAGGAATTTCAGGAATGGGGGTAAAGGTAATAGGAGTACAGGCTTGTTGAGTGGTTTCAGAATGTTCTTTTTTGATTAGTAACAGAAGAAATTTACTGCTCTGATTCTGTCTCAGGATAGCAGCTTCCCTCTGGGAGCACATCAATTAAGACCATCTGCCCTGCCCCCAAGGTGGGCTGGGTTGTTGTCTGTTTGCTAAAGAGTGTGTTAAGAGCCTTACTTCTTAAGTTTTTGGGCTCTTTGTAGCTGGGCTTGCTCACTAAATTAATCTTTTGCCCAGGTTGCAGACTACTTGATTAGGGTTAGAGAAGGAAACACAGCATATAGGTACAGTTAAAAATAAGCTGGGCCTTTTAGCAGGCTAAGGTAAATTTTACAGTGTCATGATCTAATTGGCACAATGAAGTCACGGGTTATGCTGAGATACTTTTGTCTGAGGAACATTCAAACACTCCAGGCTAGGTTGCTGCTGGCCTTTTGAGCTTTAACTGATTTCACTGAAGAATGTCTATATTCCTAGTCTGGTATCTTTACCCTAGAGAATCAGTGTGACTGACTGCATAATGCTTAACACGGAGTTTCCATACGGACTTCTTTGCACGTTGTTACGCTGTTCTGACAGTAATTATCTTGCGTTGCCTTTTTTTCCGGAGGCCCTCACCCTACCTAAAACCACCGTCCCTGTCTCAGCCGGGATGAGTTTGAAGGGAAACAGGGCTTCAGAGTGCTCAGGGGTTTTGCTTACTGCCCTACTGAGTTCCCTTTTCTGGTCACTATACACACATCTTTACCTGGCTCACAAAGTCAAACACGTTTTGGAAGCCAGGAACTGAATTCTTAGGCTAAGACCATTCTCATCTCTTGTTAAGGTTCAGGGAAGAAATGGTAGGAGTGGAGGGAAGAGAAGTTCATTCTTTCAGTTTCAGAAATATATTTATAGACACATTTCCCCTGTTAAACAAATTGTGAGGGGTAGGAGGAACACACAGAGAGAGACAGAGAGAGTATTACAAGTCAAAAAGAATCCCATGTTCTTTCTTAGTTGAGGGAAGTTGCCTTGCTTCCTGTGGTAGAAAAGCTGATTTCAGCAAAGGATCGTGTCCTGTTTGTGACTGGACATCATGAATTTACTAGGCTGAGGTCAGGTCCAGAGGCAAACAGCTGGCATATTTCTTAGTGTTATTTGCCCATTTGTTGTTTTGTTATTTTGTTACTTTAAAAGACAAATGATGCTATTGATGGATTCCCTCAGTGTGCCGACAACTAACCCGAAGGGAAAGCCTTAGACTTTAAGTGAGAAAAGAGATTGTTAGATAGCATGTTTTTCACATGGAGTTTTTAAAAATCACTTTTTGAAGGAAGTTTGAAAATGTCAATAGAAAAAAATTTGAGTACCAGATTTTTCTCTGAAAATCAACTTGTCAAAAAAGACATGATTAGCATCCATCCCATATATTATCACAGGAATGATCTCTCCTTATAAATTAGTTTTAGGAAACTTTGATCTTGACACCCCACCCCCCACCTCTTTCTACTATCAGTCACTTTTAACAGGGACTGATCAAAAGGCAAGAGGAAAAGCAAAGCCCCTGAAATATATGGAGACCTGCACTCCCAACCCTACCAGCATGGCTACGCATTTTGCATTCAGTTAATAATCATGTGTGGATTATTACCACCACCTCCTTCACCTCATTAGTGTAGACAATAGGGAGTCGACTGTAGTGAAATAAAGAGCCATAAAGATATGACTCTCTTTTAATACAAGTCTATCAATTACCCCACAGACCCTATTCTACATATAAATAGGAGAAAATAGGTTTACACTTACCATGTAATGTAGTTTCGGTGGGACTCAGTAGATGGCATAAAAGAGCTTTTATTTTCCCCATCCCCAACATTAAATGTGGTTACCAGGAAATAAATGTTCCAGGAAGTATTTGAATTACATACAGGCTGCCAACAGGACAGACTGGCAGGTTGTCTTGGTAAGTGACATCTTTTTTTTTATTCTATAAAATCTATAAAAAGAAATAATGGTGTAACTAGTTATTGACACAAAAATCTCTGTCGCAATAATTAAGTCCTGCGTGTTTTTCTAAGTGGGTTACTTCTGATAAGTACTTATTTGCAGTATGAAGGAGCATTTTTGTTCATCAGCTCCTTGCAAGTCAGAGAAAGTTTTTTTTTGTGTGTTTGCTTTTTCTCAAATGGCGCCTTGTCTAAGGCACGGTTGCTTTCAAGAGATATATTTGAGTTGGGAGAAGAGTGTTTAGGTCACAGATGTCTTCTTGTGATTTCTTTATAGAGCTGTTAGCTGCTGGTTTCAGGTGGCATCACTGTTTGCCTTTTTCCTCTCCCTCTCTCTCTTTGCAATGAGAATGCTGGGGAAAATGGATATAAGTAAATGACTCCTGGAGGCAGTACTGCTCTCTTTATGGCAACTCCTCTGTTTTTATGGGCAAGTTTATTTTCCTTTTTTCTTGGCGCTGTTCCCATGAGCTGCGAGGTTTTTAAAATTTTTTTCTCAGACCTTTGAAACCATTCTGGCGAGCTACCAGTCAGGTGATAGAATTGTAGGTTTTGAAAATGCTTACTGGGCTACATCCAAATTGGTCAGAAGAGTTGAAAGTGAGTGTGTTCTTTACAACAAAAAGCAAAAGTTCATGGAAACTGAGACAGGGACCATGGGCTTAGAGTAGTGTGAGGGCCTCTGGAAAAAATCAAAGCAAGAGAATCCATTGTGAGATTTGCTTTGGCCTGCTGGGGGGCCCAGCTTATTTTTCTAACTTTAAGCAGGTACTGCTTTTCTTCCTCTAGCCCTAAAAAAATGATTTGTTGCAACTTGGGCAAGGTAGCAAGCAAGCCCAAAACAACATGGTAAAAACAGGAAGGATTCCATCTTAAAACCCAATTAGTTAAAAAGTAAGTTTCTTAAGAAATAGATAATAACTCAGCCCACCTTGGGAGCAAAGCAGGCAGCCTTGAGTGATATGCTCCCAGACCAGGAAGCTGCTATCCTGGGAGGAAATGAGAGCAGTAAAATAACCAGAAGACTAATTAGAAACTTAATGTCTCTTCAAAGATAAACATTTTGGGACCAATTATCAGGTGTACATCCCTAGCCCTTTGTCTCTCAACCACCTATTAAACCCCTAGACAACGGACCACCCTGGGGCTCTCTTGTCCCCTCCTGGCCTGAGCCAGGAGCTCTGTCCTTTTGCTTTATGTCTAAATAAAAGTCTCTGCCTTGCTCTCCTACCTTGAGTGTTTGCAAAGTTCATTCTTCAACTCAGCGAACAAGAACCCCGGCATCAGAAACCATATGGGAAGCAAAACAGAAAAGCTTTTGAAATGGTTCTGATCCTTTCAACCTGTGGTTAACAGCTAACTGGCCTGGTGCAGAGAAGACTCAGTGAATGCTGCAGGACTGAGCTTGGTGGGCTAGACAGACTGTATGGGTATTATCCACAAAGACAAGTCAAAGTCCTGATTTAATGCCCCCAAAGTCTCCAAACAAAGGCAATTCAAATGTATTAATACATTGTATCATATAATATGAGGCTAAAGCTATCATAATCATGAAAATTGACATAAACACACCTATAGATGTTGGGAGGGGTGGGTATTGTTTATTTTCCTCAGTTCTTGTCCCAGCCACAACAAAAAATCAAGCACAGAGATGGAGTAGTGAAGCAGAGAAAAAGTTTTATTTAAAGTTAACTCACTTCAAGAGAGAATGTGTGGGTGACCTCAGAGTGAGGCATGCCCTGAAAGATTGAGAAAAAGTTTAATAAGGCTATGCACTTAGAAAGTGTGGGTGACCTCAGAGAGAGGTGCACCAAAAGATTGGGAAACTTTTATTTAAGTCTACGCACTTAGAAAGTGAGGGGCAACCTCAGAGAGAGAGGTGTGTCCTGAAAGGTTGGGAGTTCCCCCTTTTAAGGATTTTTTTTTCAAGAATGTGACAAAGGGCTAGGGATGTGGATTTGTTAAGTGGTCCCAAGATGTTTATCTTTGATGAAAGACGTTACAACTCTTTTATTATCAGACCTCCAGGTAATTTGACAAAATTAGTTTAACTCAAGAAATTTACTTCTCTGATTCCTTCCCAGGATAGCAGCTTCCTGGTCTAGGAGCATATCAATCAAGACCACCTGCCCTGCCTCTGAGGTGGGCTGAGTTATTGTCTGTTTGCTAAAGAATATGTTAAGAATCTTACTTTTTAACTTCCTTGGTTTTAAAATGCAATCTTAGCTTTAGGATGGATTCTTCCTGTCTTTACTATGCTATTTATGGCTGGGTTTGTTTGCTAAATTAATCATGATGCTTATCTTTTGCCCAGGTTGCAGATTACTTGATTAGGGGCTAGAAGAGGAAAAAACAGCATATACGTAAAGTTAAAGAATAAGATGGGCCTTTTAGCAGGCTAAAGTAAATCTTACAATGGCATGATCTAACTGACACAATGAAGACATAGGCTATGCTGAGATACTTTTCTTTATCTGGGTAATATTCAAACATTCCAGGCCAAGTTGCTCCTGGTCTTTTGAGCTTTAACTGATTAACTCATGAACTCTGTGAGTCTTTTCTGGCTCTCCAGTTTTATCTGGTTAACTCTTTGAGCCCCTTCTAGTGGGCTTCACTGGCCTTATTCTCATTCCACCCTGCTCATATCTATTTTTCTGCCAAACAGATAGTTTTACACTTTCAAATTAAAGCATCATTTTACTAATCAACTTGGCAAGTAATCATTTTTTTTTTTTGGTAGCAAAACAGTCATGAGGTTCTAATATAGATGAGATTTAGTGCTGGTCATTAGGACTTGGATAAAAAACACTGATTTACACTGATTCAGCAAGTTTGATATATAAAATCTAAAGATCCTCTAAGTGCCTAAAATCAGTTCCTCATGTGTGCAATACTTTGAATTCTTAACTACAGAAATAAAGATGGTTTCAAATTAATGACTATAAGTGGAAGGGAAGAATGGAGTTTGGGTGAATAGAGGGCATTTGAGGCAATTTAGCTAGACATAAAACTGAAGCCATACTTTCATGAAATGCTTGGGATAGGCAGTTTTATAAATTTAAATCTTTCATAGCAGCTATTGTTAAGAGAACAAGGATAGCTTTCATCCTGATTGTGGCGGTTTCACCACATGCTAAGCATTTCTGTCCTGTCCATGCATGGGGTCCTGTCTCTGTCCCTTGTCTCTCTAGTTACTCTCTGTGTACCATGTCTGACTATGCTGATCATTGCTTCCTTCAACTCTGGAGTTGGCTGGAAGTTAGGAAGATCCACAGATTTGGACTTGGGGTTAGGAATGAGTAGGGTACCCTGCATTTACTTCAAACCATTTTATGTCAATCTAGATTTTACCAAAAATATGAGGTGCTATTTTGAGATCTTAGCAGGTGCCTAGGCAATACTTGGGTATTATTTTGACTTTTTAAAACTATTTCTCCTTGTGTGAGTAGCTGTTTCAGGAAGCCGGAGAGGAAGAATTCGGAAATTTCTGAGTATTTCAGCCAATACAGTACACACCATGTGGACATGCCACCTTTACTTTTAACATGTTATTTTAATGTCTGTGTCCCCTTTCTTGCACAGAATCTTCATGAGTAGTGATGCGAGGGGTGTTCCAGGCCTTCTTCTGTGCTCAAAGAAATGAGGATAACCAAGGTGTCATTGGGCACCTGTACCAAAGGGTAAGTCCAAGCAATGCTCCAAAAACAAATAGGTTTGCATATCCAACTGGGTAAACTTTTGCAACCCAGGGTTGTTCTGGGATTTGAATTGGGTCCTTCTGTGCCCATTGAGGGGTGAGGGGATATGTGAAGAGAAATTTGACTCTTTGCTGATACTGATGACTTGCTTTTGTAATGCTGCTGTAGGGGATTTTAAATAAGTTCCTTGAAAAATCTGTGTAGCTATGTAGTCCCAGCTGAAAAGGGTCTCTGGAGTTGAGGGGGATGTCTCACACTCCAGGGTTCATCCCAACACAATTCCCTCTAGTCTCATGTGCCATTGGAATGGTGATAACAAAATAGTATCTGAGCTACAGTGGGCAGATAACTAGTGCAATAAGCAAAACCTAGAATAGTGCCTAGCACTTTATAGGGAATTAATGAATGAAAAAAAGTTTTCTGAAGAGAGAAGAAGAAAGTGCTCCTTTCCTCAAAATCTTTCAGTGCTCACCAGCCACTCATCACTCTCAGAATAGAATGCCAACTTCTTGTAATGATCTTATACCCTGTACAATCTTGGCTGTAACTCCTCAATCACTCCATACTAATGTTGACTTTCTTTCTGTGCCCCACACAAGCCAATCACAACCCCACCTCAGGACCTTTGCATTTGCATTTTCCTTTGCCAGAAATGCTTTTTCTCCAGATCTTCCCTTGGATTATTCACTCACTTATTCTCATTTTTACCCCAGTGCCAGCCTGTCAGAGAAGGGTTCTCTGACTAAACCTAAAAAAGTTTTATCAACTATTATATACGTACCATTATTCTTGATTCATTTACCTGACATATTTTTCTATATAGCACTTATCACTACATGAAATCATGTTTAGTCATTTGTTTATCTTCTGTCTTTCCACCAGATAATAAGTTCCTTGAAAATTAGAACTTTATCTTATTCACTGATCTATCTCCAGTTTCCAAAATATGGCCAGTAGGTTATTGATAAATACTGAATGAATAAATACATGTATAAATAAGTGGATTTCCTTTTATCATGATCTAATTACCTTTGGAATAAGACTATAATCAGGCCCCAAACCATGTGTAGGTAATAAAAGGAAATGCAAGAAGAGTCCAAATTCAATCACATGGGAAGGAAACTCTCAAGAAAGCCACAGGGAGGTATATGTCAAAGGTAGAAAGTACATCAGGTGTGAATCCCGATTTGAGTTCTAAATGATCTTGCATAGGTTGAGGTCACAGGACTTCCATGAATATGTAAAGCCATCTGTATTAGTTTCCTGTGGCAGCTGTAACAAATTACCATAAATTTGGTGACTTAAAACATCAGAAATTCATTCTCTCATAGTTTTGGAGACGAGAAGTTCAAAATCAAGGTGTCAGCTGGGCTGCGCTCTCTCCAGAGCCTCTTCCGCCTTCTGGCGGCTGTTGGAATTCCTTTGCTTATGGCTGTTATCGCTCTGGTCTCTGCCTACATCTTCACATGGCTTTTCCTCAATGTCTCTGTTATCTCCATTAAATATTCCCCTGCCTTTCTCTTATAAGAACAATTATCATTGTATTTAGAGCCCACCTGGATAATCCAGGATAATCTCTTTATCTCCAGATCCTTAACTTGATTATCTCCAAAGAGACCCTTTTTCCAAATTAGGCATTATTTACAGTTTCTGGAGATTAGGACATGGTCAGGAGGTAGATACATCTTTTGGGTGAGGTTCCCATTCAACCCATTACACCATCCTTACTAAAAGTTATTTGATTAGAGGTAATATAATTGTTTACCAATCTGTATATTTCCCTTTTCAGGTTGTGTGACTCCAAGGAATGTAGTCTTCGTTTTATGAGTCTCTAGTAAAAAATGTTTAATGTCAGGCATGACTAATTTAATTTTTTTTTCCAGGATCTTTGTATCAAGATGCTCTGAAGAATAGTAACTACCCTTAGGAATGTCTAGAGTTACAAAATGACCAAAACTAATTCTAGCATTTTCCATTTTGCCGTCATCTGCATGTTAATACTTGAGATCAGAATCCAATTATCTGATGAAAGTGAATTTTTAGTTGACAGATCAAAAACAGGTCTTTTCCATGTTCCAAAGGACTTATCCCTGAAAACAACAATCTTAGATATATCACAAAACTATATATCTGAGCTTCGGACTTCTGATGTCCTATCACTATCAAAGCTGAGGATTTTGATAATTTCTCATAATAGCATCCAGTATCTTGATACCAGTATTTTTAAATTCAACCAGGAATTGGAATACTTGGATTTGTCCCACAACAAGTTGGGGAACATTTCTTGCCACCCTACTGTGAACTTCAAGCACTTAGACCTCTCATTTAATGCATTTGATGTCCTGCCCATATGCAAAGAGTTTGGCAACATGTCTCAACTAGAGTTTCTGGGGTTGAGTGCCACACAGTTACAAAAATCTAGTGTACTGCCAATTGCTCATTTGCATATTAGTAAGGTTCTACTGGTCTTAGGAGATGCTTATGGAGAAAGAGAAGACCCTGAGAGCCTTCAAGACCTTAACACAGAGAGTCTGCACATTGTTTTCCCCACAGGAAAGGAATTCCATTTTATTTTGGATGTGTCAGTCAGCACTGCAGTAAGTCTGGAACTGTCTAATATCAAATGTGTACTAGAGGATAATGGATGTATTTCTTTCCGAAACGTTATGTCAAAACTTCAAAAGAACTCTAGGTTATCAAATCTTGCTTTAAACAACATTGACACAACTTGGAACTCTTTTATTATGATCCTCCAGTGGGTTTGGCATACAAGCATAGAATACTTCTCAATTTCAAATATGAAACTACGAGGTCAACTTAATTCCAGAGATTTTGATTATTCTCACACTTCACTGAAGGCCTTGTCTATACACCAAGTTGTCAGTGACGTGTTCAATTTTCCACAAAGTTATATCTATGAAATCTTTTCAAATATGAACATCCCAAATTTCACAGTGTCTGGTACACGAATAGTCCATATGGTCTGCCCATTCCAAATTAGCCCATTTCTGTATTTGGATTTTTCCAATAATCTCTTAACAGACACGGTTTTTAAAAATTGTGGAAACTTGGCTAATTTGGAGACACTTAGTTTACAAATGAATCAATTAAAGGAACTTGCAAATATTGTTGATATGACTAAGGAGATGAAGTCTCTACAACAATTGGATGTTAGCCAGAATTCTCTAAGATTTGATGAATATGAAGGAAATTGTTCTTGGACTAGAAGTTTATTAAGTTTAAATATGTCTTCAAATATGCTTACTGACTCTGTTTTCAGATGTTTACCTCCCAGAGTCAAGGTACTTGATCTTCACCGTAACAGAATAAGGAGCATTCCTAAACCAGTCATGAAACTAGAAGCTTTGCAAGAACTCAATGTTGCTTTCAATTCTCTAGCCCACCTTCCTGGATGTGGTATGTTTAACAGTCTCTCTGTACTGATCATTGACTATAATTCCATTTCTGACCCTTCAGCTGACTTCTTCCAGAGCTGCCAGAAGATTACGTCCATAAGAGCAGGGAATAATCCATTCCAGTGCACATGTGAGCTAAGAGAATTTATCCAAAGTATAGGGCAAGTATCAAGTGAAGTGGTAGAGGGTTGGCCTGAGTCCTATAAGTGTGACTATCCAGAAAACTATAAGGGAACCCCACTGAAGGACTTTCATGTGTCTCAGTTAACCTGCAACACGGCTCTGCTGATTGTGACCATTGCAGTCACTGGGCTGGTGTTGGCCATTACTGTGACTGTCCTCTGTATCTACTTTGATCTGCCCTGGTACCTCAGGATGGTGTGTCAGTGGACTCAGACCCGGCGCAGGGCTAGGAACATACCCTTAGAAGAACTCCAAAGAACTCTCCAGTTCCATGCTTTTATTTCATACAGTGAACATGATTCTGCCTGGGTAAAAGGTGAATTAATACCAAACCTAGAAAAAGAAGATATACGGATTTGTCTCCATGAGAGAAACTTTGTTCCTGGCAAGAGCATTGTGGAAAATATCGTAAACTGCATAGAGAGAAGCTACAAGTCCATCTTTATCTTGTCTCCCAACTTTGTCCAGAGCGAGTGGTGTCATTATGAACTCTACTTTGCCCATCACAATCTCTTTCATGAAGGATCAAGTAACTTAATCCTGATCTTGCTAGAAACCATTCCACAGTATTCCATTCCTGGCAGCTATCACAAACTCAAAACTCTCATGGCACAGCGGACTTATTTGGAATGGCCCAAAGAGAAGAGCAAACATGGACTCTTTTGGGCTAACCTAAGGGCATCCATTAATGTTAAGTTGATGGAGAAATGAAAAGAAACAGATCACACATAGATCTAAAAATATTCCTCTGCTGCTTTTGGAAAAATGTTGCTGCTTTTGGAAGTTCCAGCAATGACTATGTTTTGCATCAACATGAATCTAACACAGTTTTGAATTTATGATGTAGATAAAAATGTGTACTTTCAAACCCCAATTCATCATTTATATGTGGTAATAAAATTTAAAGAAATGACATAACTTTTATTTAAATAACTTCTAACACTTAAGGGGGTTCACCCATTTCTTTGTGAGGACTGAATTCATTGAATTTATCATGTAATCAAGAGGAGCATCTGTTAAATACATGTTCCTGTGTGCCAGGTTGGTGTTAGAAACTCCATGTCCTGTACACATGTAGCTGGGTATTTATAGCAAACTTCTACAGCACTGGTGTTCTAATTTCCATTCAGAATTTCCCTCTGCATGTTGAATGCTGCTTATTGCTAATGCTGGAGACTCTTTGCAGGAAGGGATTTCTTCCTGGCCAGAAGAACTCACTTGGCCCCCATCAAGGACAATTCCCAAGTGTTGAAGGATGTCCTTGGAAGCAGCCCCCCATCAATGTTGGAAGGAGAACTGGAGGATAAATACCCCAACTTCCTTATTCATATTTTGGGGATTAGCCTGGGGTGTACTTAACACTTTCCATGAGCTCCCCAGTAGGAGGCAATTCTGATTCTCCACAGTAGAAACAGATTAATTAAAGTATTATTTATTAATTTCCTTTCTATTTATTGCACCTTACATCCTCTAAGGGTGTTTCCTGGGATCACCTCTGAAATTAACTATTTGTAGTTGAATACTTGTCTCAGGTTCTGCATCTGGGGGAACCTAAACCCAGTGTGTGTTACATACCAGGCCAAATGGAACTTCAGAGTCTGATTTTTTAGTGGCTGGATATATTGCTGAGATTCTAGTTGTCTGAATTAGCATGTATGAAATTCATAAATTTTGTCAGAAAGAAATACAGTTGATACGTACTGTTTCTATACATAGCATCCTTTCTTTGGGGTACTAATTAAGTAGGGCATGAGTACACTGAAGCAGTGTGAAAAATGAACTATATCATGTATATTTTTCCAGCCTTATTATACAACATTTTTGTATTCATCAATCATTCTGTCTACATTTTACTCTGTCAGCTAGTTCTGGACAGGTGTAACCTGATAGCACCTTGTCATAGCTGCACCATGTATCTCTCACTTTATGCCCCATAGCTTCTTTAACACCACAGCACAGAATATTTGTAAAAGCTTGTTCAACCATTTGCATTTGGTACATGCACAAACTTAGAAATGCCGGGGATATCCCCTGAAGAGATCTGCGACCACTTAGGGGACAGGAGCCATCAGATAAATATTCCTCTCTTTTATTCTTTGCTAAACAAATGAGGCATAGTCTAAATCATTCCTCAGAGTCCCCAGTAGGAATGAGTCTCACTTACCCACAGGAATAACCTGCTTAAGAACTTACTCTTGGATTGGCTTTCTCTTTTTCCTTGTTTCATTCTTCTCAGTCCTCTCATTCTTGAACCCTGAGATTACTTTTCCAAACAAGTGACCTGTACACAAAGCTCTTGTCTCAGTCTTTACTTTTGGGAGGAGAAACCCAAGTAACACTTACATATACTAGGTTACTTTTTGCCCTAAGGAATTTGTAGTCAAACAACATTACATGTATCTAGATAACTAAAATAAAAATCAATTAACAAAAATGTGCAATGGAAGTTCAGAAACCATTTAGATTGAGTAAAAAAAAAACTTTAGAAGTGCTGGTTTTTCCACTGAGCCTTAAAGCAAGACTTTAATTTAGTATTTTTCCATGTGGGATGGTAAAGAATGGAAGGCTATTCTAAATAGAGCAATGAGAACAAAGAAAGAATGCCCAGGCCTGTTCTGGGACTGGTGTCCCAATTTGACTGGACCATAAAGTTTATGAAAAATAACAGTGAGATATAAGCATGGAAAGTTAGATTAAGATCATATTGTCAAGGGTCTTGAAAGTCAAGCTATGGAGTTAGAATTTAGGAATATAGGAAAGTCGCCATTTAAACTTCAATCTCATAATAGTGGAAAACAAATTAAAATGATGAAATACATAGTAAAAATGTATGAAAGCTTTTGTTCTGTAAAGGAAGTTGCAATAGTTATTAGAACTGGGTTTTCCTGTTTTCTCTAGGATGATTGCACAACCAAGTTTCAAGATTTCATAACGAAGTTTCAGTTGCTCAGTACTAGTTGTGCATTACTTAGTAGGGCTGATGTCACACAGTACTATAGTCTGGATGTTAAACAACAGAAATGTATTGCCTTACAGTTCTGGAAGCTAGAATTCTAATATCAAGTTGCCTGCGAGGTTAGTTCCTTTTGAAGGGTGGAAGAGAAGGATCTGTCCCAAGAGCCTTCTCTTTGGCTGATGGATGACCACGCCTCTCTGTGCCTCTTCACATTGTCTTCCTACATGCCTATTCGCATCCTAGCTTCCCTTTTTAATAAGGACACCAATCATATTGGATTAGGGCCTACCCTAATGACTTCACCTTACCTAATGACATCTACAATGACCCTATTTCCAAATAAGATCACGTTCTGAAGTATTAGAGTTTAGAACTTCAACAACTGAATTTTGGGGAATGCAATTCAACCCATTACATCTTGCAAGTCTAAAAAAAGTCCTTAAATGGAGCCATAAAGTCAGTTAAAGTTTAACTAACAAACTCAAAATTTGAGAAATTAGATCAATCCTGTATATAAATATCTGATCTCATACATAATTTTAAGGAGGATGCTAGGCAGTTGAAATTGTCCAAAGAATTCCCAAGTTGGAAGATAAAGAAGTCAGGTTAAAGAAGGGACAAATATATGGTAAGGAAAATAAGAGGTAAATGAGAAGATAAGGGGTAAATCACAGGTAAAAAAGGAATATTACAAAAAGAGTAAATATGCAGTCCTTTATCTGGAATATCAGGGTTTCAATTCTAGGCCCATTACTTACTTGTGAATGACTTCAGATAATTTACTAAAACTTTCTAAGCCTACACTTGATTATTTGTAAAATGTACCTTTAGAGTCACTAGCCAAGACCTTTAGGTTTCCAGGTATGAATTAAAGTCTGGCTACAATAAAATATGTCCTCCAAAGTACAGAGTTAACAAGCTTTCCATGTGGTTCCACTGAAGCCCCTTTTCCTAGGATTGAAGTAAGAGGGAACACAACCAACCCACCTCTCTTGAGAGTAAATGCAACACATAACACACAAAAAGCTCTCTCCAAAGTCCTCGTAGCTTTACTCCTTTCAGGTTCTCCAACCCCTTTTATTGGTTGGAAGTCAGCAAAGGGTTACAAAACCAGTTATCTCATCTCACTTTATTCCAGGAGCCTTGACTGAATTGAAATTAAAATAGTTCCATTTTTATCAGCCTGTTATACTACCAAGACTGCAGTGAAATGGGTATTTTATCTAGTGTTAATAGAGGGGCAAAGAGTTTGACCATATATATCAAGAGCTTTAAAGTTATCATGTTCTTTGACCTGTAATCCCACTTCTAGGACTATATCCTAAGGAAATAAGTTGAAATGCAGACAAATACTTATTTATAAGTATGTTAGTTGCAGCACTATTGTTAACGGTGAAAATCTGAAACACTCCAATTTTGTGTTGTGATGCATTTAGTGATGTGTTCAACCATTAAGAACAGTGATAGGGTTAAGATGGTAAACTTGTTATGTATTTTTTACTACAATCTAAAAAAGAATGTATAGGAAATCTTTTTATCAACAGAAGAGAATGCTTATATTATAATATAAATGAAAGACAGGATACAAAATTGTATTTACAGGATAGTTTCAGTATGTTAAAGATATGCAGATAAAAAAGTACAGATGAAAGTATACAAAAACTATCATTGCTCGCTTGTGTTTAGTGATTGTGTTTGCTTTTATATTTTTCTGTACTTGAAAAATTTACAACTGACAAAAAAATGGAAATGGGGTTTGGGAGATCAAAACTAGGTCTCATCTGAGCTGGAAGTAGTAAAAAATGGAGGTTATAATGCTGGGTTCTGCAACAAATGCTGTGGAATTAAATCCTTGCTTAATTTCTCTGTAGCTCCGTTTTCTTGGATGGAATACTTAACCTCTCCCAGCCTCCTTTTCCTTATCTGTAAAGTGGGACTAATGGTACCTCTCATGGTTGTTATAAGAAATCAGTGGTATAATGTGTGGAAGGCCAGGGTCTGGCTGTTCACTCTAGAGCTGGCAGTGCACTAGAGGGCAGGAGGAGCACTGTAGAGACAAACTACCTCAGCCTGGATTCTACTTCCACAAGCCAGATGCTAGGCATTCTAGGGAGCAGGGGAGCTGGAATACGGTAGAGAGGAGCAAGGACTTGCAAGGTTGGCAGCATCACAGGCAGAGGATGTTAGCACTGCAGCAGGCCTAGAGCACATCCAGTCCATGCTGGGGCAGGATGACGCAAGGTCTGGGGAGATGGTAGTCATGTGACAGATTGGATCTTTCAAAAAATTTGACTTAGGAGATATTTGGGAAGGCGGGGGAAATATCACAAATACACAGAAAACAAAATATAAGGCAACTATTAACTAGAGGAAAACTGAGAAGTATAATCATAATATAATATAGTTTCTAGTACTGCCCCAATGTGTACATAGGCCATAATAATATAAACACTGAACAATGATTTAACCAAAAGTAAGGGACAGCTCTTTTAAAAAGTGAATCATTTTAGTTAGAGAAATGATTTCTTTTTAAAATTAGAAATAAATGACACTAGATGCAGTAGTGTGCTGATAAATATTTAACAACAGATTCTCAAAGAAAATGCTCTATGACAAATAGTATTTTCTCCACTACTCTCATAAGTTTAGAAAACTGACAAAACAATAAAGTCCTGATTTTTGGTGTTGGCCAATTTCTTGGAATAAATACTCTCCCCATGGTCAATTTCTAGGTACCAACATGACGTTATTAAAGGTGGAGTTGGAAGGAGATGCACCTGTAATACATCACTGTGTAGTGTTCCCACCATACTGATACAATAGTCCTAAATAACTTCAAGAGCATAAGAATAGTAAATATATAGTAAAATAATTAGGAAATGATGAGTTTTGAGTACCTATTACTTTTGTTTTTAACAGTTTATTTAAATTAGACATACTTAGAAGTATGTCTAATTTAATTTATTGTGATTGTTTTAACAGCTGTCTCACAAAATTCTTGAAAGTCAAATATTGGTTCTCATGAGCTGTCATAAGCTGACTCTGGCAGACCTCTGGATAAATTGAATGATATCTTAGTAAGCATGATTCAGTGTATAATTTTTTCATATTCAGTCAAAACGATGGCACATGGCTTGGATGCAAACAAGGAAATCCAGGGAAATTCCTCATGCTGCTGTGTCTTACAGGATGTTTATTATAGGATTGGGTTTCTCTAGAACTTGACCCAGGATAAATGTTAAGCAACTCATTAATAAAGTTATAATAATAACTGGCACTTGGATGAGAAATCAGACATTCTCCCTTTCCTTCCCCAGTTTTTTCTCTGCCACTCCCTTATTTAGCCTGTACATTTTATTTTCTCCCTTTTTTTCTCCATTCCTTTCCTGTCCCTTGCCTTTTATCCTCATTTTCTCAGTTTTGTTGTTCCTCATTCTTTCCTTCATCTTTTTGCTTTCTCCTTTTGACCTGCTATCCTTTCTGCTTTTCAAAACCTCCCATTTTCTCTTTAATCTTTTTTACCTAGGAGTAAGGCACCATCAAAGTGCCCTAAGATGCTGTGGGAAACAGTCTGGCAGTTCTGCAAAAAATTAAACATGTAATTGCTATATAGTCCAGCAATTCTACTTCTAGGTACCTACCCAAAATAATGGCAAGCAGGAAGCAGAACAGATATTTGTACACCCAAATTGAGGCATTACTTATACTTAAGGTTTATTTATTACTTAAGAGGGAAGATGATTAAATAAAATATATTAGTTAATTAACTCGACTGTTTCTTTTTGTCTATTTTAGTGGGATTGCTAGATGATTTAAAGTTCCTTATGTGGCTTGCATTATTTCTATATCAATATAATTTATATTATTTCTATATCTCTTATCTATTGGACAGTGCTGGTCCTGTCCTTGGTAATGAAGTATTTTGCAAATCTCTGCAAAGTCTTTCATAGGTTCCCACTGCATATTTAAGACTATTTATTTATCCAGACGAACATTTTCTCCTCTCCTGATATTGCAGTGTAGTCATTGAATGGTAAACAATGGTATCTGAATTTCCTAACCATGTGAGAATTTTGTTACCTTTTATTTATTTTTCAGAAATACAATGCAGAAAAAAATAACCTGTGTCACTACTTTCTCTTACTGGTATTTATAATTAAACTAGAGAAGCTTTACTCCGTTCATTGATACTTCATCCTAAATTTTGAGCTAGCCCACTGTGGCTTTAGGGGAAAGCAGCCCCCATTCCTTCCACCCAGTGGACAGCCTGGAATCCTGTGGCTTTTCTACTTGCCTGGATCAGGGACTTAGGCCCTATCACAGACAAGACGTAAAATAGGCCAGCAGACTATTAGGTGGCCATGGGTCGGTCCTCTGCCCAACAGAGATGCTCCGTTTCAGATGGTGAGACAATGACCAATCAGATCTTTTATCGTGGGGGAAGCACCCGCAGGACGAGCCTCTGCCCGCCTATGAGCCCTGACGCTGAGAGAGGCTGTAGGAAAAACAGAAGTGAAGGCAGCAATAAAGAGGAGCTGGGAGTAGAAGGAGAAGCTGCCTAAGAAAGAGGAAGAGCTGAAGAGAAGTGGAGTCAGAAGCAGAGAGCAGCCGTTGCACAACAACACGGCCTGAGCACCGGGGCCGTGTGGCAGCCGCTGTCCCAGATCTCGGTGAGGCCGGGCAGTGCGCCGCCGCGCTTCCTTCCTTAAACAAAACCTCCACCCACTTGAGGTAAACCAAGGCCCTCTGTTCAGTGCAGTTCATATGCGAAGGGACAAATATGGCAGGCAGAATCCTGATATCGGGAGGAGTAAGAGGGAGACTCGTGTGTGTGTGTGTGTGTGTGTGCGCGCGCGAGAGAGAGAGAGAGAGAGAGAGAGAGAGAGAGAGAGAGAGAGAGTTTTAAGAACAGATCCCCTCCCTGATTTGGCATTTATATGAACTTATTATAATCATTCTTTTTTAAATTGACCATTCCTCCTGTGGGCAAATACATTTGGAAATTCTCATCTTCACTAGTGATCTCCAACAGTATCACCCGAATCTTAAGTATAAATAAAACCTCAAAATTGTTGCTTTGAAAAAGTTGATCTGTCCCTTTTACATAAAAGGTAGCCATTTACATAAAATAATACCATGCTTGTTTTTATCACATCACTTCAAAATAAGCCTCTAGCTAACTCCTTCTCACTCTCTTCCAGTCAGATTGCTGAAATTATGGAGCCACCATTTCTATTTTTATCACCACATGGGATCCCACCTCCATTTGATGCACCAGATAATTGATCTGAACCTTGGAGTAAGGCACAAAGTGCTCTAAGATGCTGTGGGAAACAGGATGGCAGTTCTGCAAAAAATTAAACATAGAATTGCCATTTGGTCCAGCAATTCCACTTCTACGTGTATACCCAAAATAATTGAAAGCAGGAACTTGAACAGATGTTTGTACACCCATGTTCCTAACAGCATTATTCCCAATAGCCAAAAGATGAAAGCAACCCAAGTGTCCATTGAAGGATGAATGGATAAACAAAATGTGGTAAATACATATAATGAAATATTGTTAGCTTTAAAAAGGAAGGAAATTCTACCCAAAGAAAGCAAGATCTCAGATTCAAAAAGACACATGCACCCCTATGTTTATTGAAGCACTATTTACAATAGCCAAGATATAGATAAGTGGATAAAGAACATGTGGCACATATACCCAATGGAATACTATTCAGCCATGAGAAGAAAACAAATCCTATCATTTGCAACAACATAGATGGAGCTAGAAGATATTATGCTCAGTGAAATAAGCAAGGCAGAGAAAGACAAGTGTCAAATGATTTCCCTCATTTGTGGAGTATAACAACGAAACAAAACTGAAGGAACTAAACAGCAGCAGACTCACAGACTCCAAGAAGGGACTAGCGGTTACCAAAGGGGAGGGGTGGGGGAAGGTGGGTGGGAGGGAGGGAGAAGGGGATTGAGGGGTTATAATTGGTACACATGGTGTGTGGGGGGGTTGCGAGGAAGACAGTGTAGCACAGAGAAGATAAGTAGTGACTGTAACATCTTGCTACACTGATGGACAGTGACTGCAATGGGGCATGGGGAGTGCTCAATAATATGAGTGAATGTAGTAACCACAGTGTTTTTCATGTGAAACCTTCATAAGAGTGTATATCAATGATACCTTAATAAAAAAAATAAAAGGAAGGAAATTCCGATATGTACTATAACATGGAAGAACCTTGAACACATTATGCTAAATGAAACAGCCAGTCACAGGAGGACAAATATTGTATAAAGCCAATGCCACTTACATGAGGTACCTACAGTAGGCCAATTTATAGAGACAGAACCAGGGTCTGAGAAGAGGGGATCATGGGGAGTTGTTATTTACAGAATTTCATTTTGGGATGATGAAAAAGATCTAGAGATGAATAGTGGTGAGGACTGCACAACAATGCAAATGAACTGAATTCTACTACGCATGTATGTGCATCTTACTGCAATTTTTAAAAGACTGCTCTAAAGATTATAATGAATTTATACAACATGTAATGCCACTAGCATGCAGTAGAGGGCAAAGGAGCTTAAACTTCACAGAAAAACTTGATTCAATCTCTCCTGTGGCCAATATCAAGGAACCACCCACACCTGCAGAGACGTTGCAAGCCCGGGGGGTAAGAACTGTTAGCTGTGTTTGTTCTAAAACTCATGAAAAAGAAATAAGCGTGTGTGGGTCTTTTTTAAGGAAGAAATCATTTGAACTCATGTACTTGGGAAGATAGTAGCCTTTTTTGGATTTTTAGTATTTATGATTTTGCCTATATTAATCTAAAGATTCATTAGTCAATGACCTTGGGGCTACTGATCTGAGTAATTGTTTTATGGGAGCTTGAGGGTTTGTGATTCCTTTCACTGGTTGTTGATTAAACCTGGTCAGTCGCTCTACCCAGGATAGATCCTCTCAACAGCCCAATAAAATAGTGGCTGTTTTTAAATCCCTACTTTACAAATGGAGGAACTCTAACCCGGAGGTTAAGTTAACTTGCCGTGGTGACCCAGTGAGTAAGTGCTAGAGCATGGATTTGAACCCCAGTCTAGCTCGTTCCTTCCAGAACCCAAACCGAAGGCATTTCAAACCTTGAAATGGAATAGTTCAGGATGTGATCACCGAGGTTGATCTCGCTGTCAGAGCCAGCTGCCCTGGTGGCCTCTTCCTCCCTCCCCACCCCATGTGAGAAGGCATTGTGGTCAGTTTCCTCTGGTTTTTATTTTCCTGTAATGCATGTTAATAACATCTGTTGTTTGGCTATTTAAGGCATATTTGTTGCCCCTTTGCTAGATTAAAAGTTCTGCATTTATGTTCTATGTCTAAAAGTAGGGGCATAACTGACAGATTTTATGCAGCGTGGATTTCATTCAGTTTCCTTTGGAAGTCCAAGGTGGACAAAGATAGCCACATGGTGCGGTAGACTGGAGAATGATTAGTAGCATCTAGGCATTTGATTCATGGAAGAGCTTTCTTTCGGACCACCTGCACTGAGCTATCAATTAGAGTTCTGTGTACTTTTCTCAGTTACATATCAGTTCTTGTGAATTTGTAGTCTCTTAAGAATGCATCTAAGCAAAGTCTCTTGAAATTTGTGACACCCAGCAGAGTGTCCCATGGCAGCTGCATACCACTTTGGAGAGACACATTTCAGGACTTGAAATACCTTCAGTTTGGGTCGTGCAAGGGTTCTGGGTTCAAATCCATGCTCTTGTACTTATTCACTGGGTCACCAAGGGCAAGTTACTTAGCCTCCAGGTTTTAGCTTCTCCATTTGTAAAACAGGGATAAAAATATCTACCATTGTGTTGGATTATTGAGAGGACTGAACAGGATAATGTATGGAGAGCATTTAGCTCCATGCCAAGCTTGTAGGAAATACTCAAAAAGATGTCAGTCATTCTTATTCTTATGTTATAAAGATCATTCAACATTCAATGAGTTTTTAAACCCTTCTCCATTTTTTTGTATCATTGGGAAAAGAGGAAATTTGATGATTAAGTATTCTTTGGCACATCACCTATGGTCATTTCACAGTATCTTTTGACTTGGACTTTTAAAGCATAAACTATTAAAGAAAGTCATTCTGCTTTACACCTGCTTTCAGCATAGTAATAGAAATATGAATAATAAGACGTAATACTTATTGAATGCCTCTTTCATCAAAAGTTTATGTCTTACTCCTTTCAAATGTCTTCATGAAATGCCATAGTGCACAGTCATTGCCAGAGAAATAGGACCCTTTTTTTGTTCTACTAAGAGAAACTCAAAAAGAGTTAGTTTTTCTTTCTTCTTTAGAATAAATTCCAGATGAGGTTGTAGTATTAGATAGGAAAAAGAGGTGGGGAAAAGGTGAAAGCTATGAAATCTCAACTCAGGAGATTGCAGAGAAAGGAACTGGGTTAAAATCCACAGCTTTTCTCAAGGGCCATAGTTTCCAGACCTAGTTACTTGAAGTTGCTACAAATTGAAGTGCTTTGTAAGATCATAATGTTGAAAACACCATTGTCAGCTCAATGACCAGCCAGTATCCTGCCAAGTTATGTTGGAGCTGTGGCAAAGGAAAAATCAGTAATAATGATACTGTCTTTATGAAAAATTTTGATATTTTGTTCATCATGGATTTTTGCATTAATTTTAATTTTTAAGAATATTTCATTAAAACATTATTTGTCTCGGTGTCTGAGTTTCTTGACACCTCTCAAAATTTGTACCTGAAATCACCCTGGTCTTGGTCTAGTAACTGCTACTATTTGTGATATGCTGAGCACAATAAAAGTGATTTGTATACATTATCTCTTTCTTCCCCTGCATAAAACTCATTTTACAGATAAAAAATGGAACCCTTCAGCAGTTAAATAAATGGTCTAAGTTAACACAGCCAGTGAGTGCCTAAGATTGGACTTGAACACAGACCTATCAGTTCCTAACACTAACCATCATACACTGCACCATATCAGGAATTCACAACACAAATTCTATAATTCAACATACATTTTTGAGAACATTTTATGTACCACCTTGTGCAAAGGGATACAAAATTGAAATCATTTACTCATTCAAATATATGTTTAAAAAACATTTACTGAGCATGTGCATATGTGCCAGGCATTATTCTATGTGCTGGAGATAAAGGAATGAACAGGATCATCAGCTCCCTTCTTTATGGGTGTGTGAGGTGACGGGATAGTCACTAGACAAATGAATGAACAAAAGTCTCAAAGAGCAATAAGTGCTCTGTTTTATAGAAAAATAAAATCAGGTGATGTGAACTAATAGCAAATTGGCCACCTTAGGTGGTTAAGTCAGGTCTCTTAGATGAGATAAACTTTAAGCCAAGATCTAAATGACTAGATCCCCAGAAGAGGGGAAAGTTAAAGCAAAGGCCCTAAGGTCAGAGCAAGTGTGATGCGGCAAAGGGGCAGTGCGACTAGATGTACGAGGGCCAGGAGAAGAGTAATATGAAGAGAGACACTGGAAGGAAGCAAGAGCAGCTAGCTCAGAGGGTGTTGTGGACCAGTAAGTACTAGGAGTTTGGGTTTTATTCTAAGTGTGACAGTACATTAGTCAGAAGTAGGCTGGCTGCCATAACAAAAGAGTGGCTTAAACAAGGTGGTGCTCAACAATTCTCTTGAATAATGGATATTGTGAAAATCTTAGTTCTCAAACTGCCTCTGCGTCTAGGCAACTTGAAGCCAGCCTTTCTCTCAAAGCCCTCAGAAATCGGCACCCTTGAGTTTCATTCCCTCATCTGTACAATGCAGGTAACAGTGCTTCCCCCACAAAGTTTCGTGGTAAGTGAGTGAGATAGTACCTATCTTGGCACACAGGAAGTCTCTAAGAAATGGAAACTGGTTTATCATTACTGCTATTTTTGGGCAGTGTTCCAGATTGCTTATGCCACCAAGCTGAAGACATATGGAGGCAGAAGGATAGGGACCATTCTGTTTATTTCTATATTTTGGACATTCCATTTATATGGGTAAGTGTTGTTGAAAGTCAGATATTAGCTCAAGGGACTCTCTATGTCCACAAATACAAAAGTTAACAACTCCATGATCTTAATTCAGGGGCTCGCAGCATTCAGTGATAAATTACTTTCATTGAGAACTTATGTTCATGCAAAAACCTGAACATGGGTATTTATAGCAGCTTTATTATCATTGCCAAAACTTGGAAGCAACCAAGTTATTCTAAAGTAGGTGCATAGATAAATAAACTGTAGTATATCCAGACAATGGAGTATTATTAGGACTAAAAAGAAATGAGTTGCCAAGCCATAGAGAGACATGGAGTAATGTAAATATATATTATAAATGAAAGAAGCCAATCTGGAAAAGCTACATACTGTATGATTCCAACTATATGAACATTCTAGAAAAGACAAACCTGTGGAGACAATAAAAAGATCAGTAGTTGCCAAGGGTTGTGGTGGAAAAGGGTGATTGGCATAGCACAAAGGATTCTTTGGGCATTAGGCTACCACAATGGTGGATACATATCATTATACATTTGTCCAAACCCACAGGATGTACAACACCAAGAGTGAACCATAATGTAAACTATGGACTGCAAGTGAATATGATGTTAGTACAGGTCCATCAGTGGAACAAATATAACACTCTGGTGGGGGAATTTTCTTAAAGTCTACAGGCTATCAAAAGGGGAAGAGGGAGGGTTTTGAGTATGACCTGGTCACGAAATTCCTAAGTTAAACTGGGAGAGAGACACTTCTGCCAACTATTATATTTCTCCCTCCGGGAATTCTGACTGGCCTCAGTGATGCGGATATGACAAGGTAGCTGACCTGGAAATCTCTGGGCTCTAAGATTAAGTCAAAGACTCAATGTACAGGTTGGCCCTATTCCAAATTCTTGGTGAATACAGTTAGATACTGGCATTAAAAAAAAAAAAAAGTCCCGTAGGATTTAACAAACCAGAGGACCACTAAACATTGTATGCTGTCTTTCTTTCTAGGATTTTGAACTCATCTTCATCATTCATATACAGAAACCAGTGGTAAAATCCTTGAAATTACAATGAGACATATCAGAAGCATTCACATATTTTATAGTATTATTATGTCAGTGCATGGATGGGCCTCAAAACTGCCAGAAGAAAGGGAACTGACCACCAACTGCTCCAACTTGTCTCTACAACAGGTTCCCACAGACTTGATCCCAACCACAACCACGCTGGATTTATCCTACAACCTCCTTTTTCAACTCCAGAGTTCAGATTTTCGTGCTGTCTCTAAACTGAAAGTTTTGATTCTGTGCCATAACAGAATCCAAGAGCTGGATATCAAGATCTTTGAATTCAACAAGGACTTAAGATATTTAGATTTGTCTCACAACAGACTAAGGATTGTAACTTGGTATTCACTGGTAGGTCTCAGACATTTAGATCTTTCTTTCAATGACTTTGATACTTTGCCTATCTGTGAGGAGACTGGTAACATGTCATACCTGGAAATCCTAGGCCTGAGCGGGGCAAGAATACAAAAATCAGATTTCCAGAAAATTTCTCATTTGCATCTAAATACTTTCTTCTTAGGATTGAGAACTCTTTCCCATTATGAAGAAGGTAGTCTGCCCATCTTAAACACGACAAAGCTTCACATTGTTTTACCAATGAACACAAATTTCTGGGTTCTTTTGTGTGATGGAATCAAGACTTCAAAAATATTAGAAATGACAAATATAGATGGCAAAAGCCAATTTGCAAGTTATGAAACTCAACAAAACCTTACTTTAGCGAATTCTAAGACATCTATGCTGTTACTTAATAAAGTTGATGTACTCTGGGATGACCTTCTCCTCATCTTCCAATTTGTTTGGCATACATCAGTAGAATACTTCCAAATCCAACATGTGACTTTTGGAGGTAAGGTTTATCTTGACCACAAGTCATTTGATTACTCAAATACTGTGATGAGAACTATAAAATTGGAGCATGTACATTTTCGAATTTTTTATATTCCACAAGAGAGAGTTTACTTGCTTTTTACCGAAATGGATATAGAAAACCTGACAATATCAGATGCACAAATGCCACACATGCTGTTCCCTATTTATCCTACAAGATTCCAGTATTTAAATTTTGCTAATAATATCTTAACAGATGACCTGTTTAAAAACCCTATCCAATTGCCTCATTTGGAAACTCTCATTCTGAAAGGCAATAAATTGGAGACATTTTCCTTAGTGAGTTGCTTTGCTAACAACACATCCTTAAAACACTTAGATCTGAGCCAAAATCTGCTACAACACGAATATGATGAAAATTGCTTTTGGCCAGAAACGTTGATCTCTATGAACCTATCATCCAATAAATTTGCTGATTCTGTTTTCAGGTGCTTGCCCAGAAGTATTCAAATACTTGACCTGAATAATAACAAAATTCAAACTGTCCCAAAAGAGATAATTCATCTGAAGTCCTTGCAAGAGCTAAATCTTGCTTCTAATTTTCTAACTGATCTTCCTGGATGCAGTAATTTCAGAGGACTCTCAATTCTGAACATTGAAATGAACTTAATTGTTAGCCCATCTCTGGATTTTTTTCAGAGTTGCCAGAAAATTAAGACTCTAAATGCAGGAAGAAATCCATTCCGGTGTACTTGTGAATTAAGAGATTTCATTCAGCTTGAAAAATATTCACAGGGCATGATGGTTGGATGGTCAGATTCATACATCTGTGAATACCCTTTGAATCTAAAGGGGACCCGGTTAAAGGATGTTCATCTTCCTGAATTATCCTGCAACACAGCTCTGTTGATTATCACCATTGTGGTTATCATGCTAGTTCTAGGAATAACTGTGGCCTTCTGTTGCCATCACTTTGATCTGCTCAGGTATCTCAGGATGCTAGGTCAATGGATGTGGATGTGGCACAGGGTTAGGAAAACAACCCAAAGACAACTCAAGAGAAATGTCCAACTCCAAGTGTTTATTTCATATAGTGAACACGATTCTGCCTGGGTGAAGCATGAATTGATCCCCAATCTAGAGAAAGAAGATAGTTTTGTCTTGATTTCCCTTCATGAGGAAAACTTTGACCCTGGCAAGAATGTTACTGAAAATATCATAAAGTACATTGAGAAAAGCCAGAAGTCCATTTTTGTTTTGTCTCCCAACTTTGTCCAGAGTGAGTGGTGCCATTATGAACTTTACTTTGCCCATCACAATCTCCTCCATGAAAGTTCTGATCACATAATTCTCATCTTATTGGAACCTATTCCACTCTACTGCATTCCTTCCAGGTATCCTATGCTGAAAGCTCTCATGGAAAAGAAAGCTTACTTGGAATGGCCCAAGAATAGGCATAAATGTGAACTTTTTTGGGAAAATCTGCAAGCTGCTATTAAAGTTAATTCATTAGAAACCAGAGAGATATGTGAACTACAAACATTTACAGAGCTGAATGAAGAACCCCAAGGTTCTACAATCTCTCTGGTAAGAACAGACTGCCTATAAAACCTTCCCACAACCTAGGGAAATTGGGGCCTATATTCACAGTTGGTATATAAGTTGATATAACCTTTCTGATGGTAATTTGGCAATATCTATTAAAATGAAACATGATCATTCATTCATGTCAGTTCTTCGAAGGATTTCTAAGAATGTGTTTTACAGAAACACATTTGCAAAGGTTTATTGTAAAAAGGTTTTCATCCAGCATTGTTTATAATCATGAAAAACTGAAAACAGCTCAAATGTTATAAAATAAGGATTAACTCAATAAATTATATTAATGCAATAAAATATTACACAGTCATTAAAAATAATGAGGTAACCCTATATTTACTGGTATGGAGAAAATTATAGTAAGTTGGATTATACATTGAAGTAAAATTGTAAAGGAATGTATACCAGTACATTGATGGAGTAACAGTGGTTTGGGTCTGGGAGGTTGGATTGTAGGAAGTATTTGGTTTCTATATTATGAATTTCTGTAATGTTGGAGTTGCTTAGATTGAATCTGTATTTCTTTTGTAAGTAGGAAAAATAATAAAGAGAATTTTAAAAACCTACACATCCTACTCACTTTGCTTGATTCTTCCCTTCTAGTCCTATAGGTCACAGGAAGGAGACTAGCTTTCCTGAATTTTTCAGAATTATATTTAAAAAACATATGACTTCCTGATATGAAAAATTTCTGTGATTCACCCACAAAATAGAGGAAGAAAATGCCATGTTCCTTTAAGATCTAATAACAATCTACTCTTACCTCCTTGCATCCAATCACTGAGCCCAACCAAGCATTGGTTCTTTGCCAGAACATTTGGTCTTCTTTCATGATCCCACATCCTAGAATTTGGTATCATGACTTCTGTAATATCTTTCCACCTTGGGCCATTCAGGAAATCTTACACATATCCTTCAAAGCACAATCCAAATGCCAACCTTTCTTTGAAACCTTCCTCTAAGCATGATGCTCCTTGATTCTCTGTAACACTTTGGGCATATTTCTGTCACCAAACTGATGATATGTGTTTGTAAAGTTTCTATTTATCACTAGACTATGAACTCCTCAAAGGCCAAGGCAGACTTCCCTCTCCTCTTGCATCACCTGGAGTTGCTCAGACCCTGGTTCAAAGAAGGTATTCAATGAATGCTCATGGAGTGAATATTGGGTCAGCCAGAGGAACTTAGCAGTGACTCTGTAGGCTTCCAGACAGACAGTGGAATTTGAAAGCTAATTCTGAGAAGCTGGAGAGGAATGGCAGAAACAGGTTAAAGTAAGGTGAGACAGAGAACCTAGAATTGAAGGATTCCTGAGTAGAGTTTGAATCATGTGAAATTGCCAATATTTGGTTGCTCCTGACCTACAAAAACATCTGTTTCAACTCATTCAATCTAATCTAAAAACTAATCTCCTAAGCAGGGTAAAATGGACCTCTACATCAACTTAATTTCCTTATAGTTTGTGGTCTTATGAATTCCTCATGCTATACTCATCTGAAAATTTGTACTCAGGATGGCCAGCCTGAGAGTACAGGGAGAGGGCTGGGTGTCAGTCTAGAAGCCAGGCTGTGCTACCATTTGGTCAGTGGCCAGTCTACTCTGAGGAGCTAGAGTTAAGCAGCCCTGAGGTTGTGTATCTCCTTCCGCCCTGGTGAGCTCATGGTCTGGTGTAAGGGGAAACCCAAGCAAACCCCAGAGGAGTGAGGGCAGAGAATGCGTAGAATGCCTTTCCTCCCAGGCTCTCAGCAGCTGGGCGGCAGACATTAGTGTGATTCATGGCCTCTAGAAGAGTCAAGATACTGTATGAGGATTTCATAAATCTTGAGTAAATGACTCAGTGTGAGACTCTCATCTTTAAAGATTAACTGGGAACATGCAAAGTAGGAAACATCAGTGCTAAAATCACCAGGACTGTCTTATTCCATGGTAGAATCTTCAGTTTAGTGATACACTATTTAAAATAGGTATAGCTTAATCACGATTTTAAAGATAACATGTTCAGTTTGGCTCTTTCTTGTTTCAGCAGCTGGACTACCCTCAAACCTAACCAATCAGACCAGCATACTGTTCCTTTCCAGATATATAGACACTACCCAAAACTTCCTAATAGGCTTGTTTCTGACCACTATGGCGCATAATAAAAGAAAATAAATTTTACATGAGTTTAACATTGGACCTTGAGATACAAGTAGCATCTAGCCTCATGCAAATCCAATGATACAGTGTTTCCCCTGTCTTGCCAATGGGTTTCAGCCCTGGGCAAGTTCGCTATGGATTCAGTGTGACCAAAGAAATTGACAGCAAAACGTTCTTTGGGGTGAAAGGGTTATACCCAACTTTATTTCCAGGTGGCAGGTCAATCACTAGAATCGCATTCACTCAGAGCGAGTCTGTATGCAGCAAGCCAGTCTCTGCTTCTGGGCCCCTCTGTCCACACAGCTGTCTTCTGGGCTTCTCTGCACAGCCGTCCCACAGCCATCCTCTGGGCCTCTCTGCACAGTCGTCCTGCACAGCTGTCCTCCAGGCCTCTGTCCTCAGCGCTGCCACCACTCCAACCTCTGCTCTGCTCTCCTGCAGCCTTGCAGCCCTGCCACTGTGTTGCACCCAGAACACTGGGCAGAGCTCTTTTTATAGAGTCAACAGCCATGTATTGCCCACAGGTGTGCAGTGAGCCAGTCAACCACGGCCAGGTGAGAATCCTAGCCACAGGAACTCTTATTTTATCCACCTTCCCCCAAATTTCAGATTTCAACAAATGACCCACTCTCCTAGAGCATATTGATGGGAAGGGAGCATACAGAGACTGCATGCTCTAACAGAACCCAATGTAACAACTCTGAAAATGTTTTGGAAATGACTTCAGATTTTGTGAATTTACAAGTTCCCTTTTACTTCCTGCCATTTGTCAACCTGGAGTTTCTTCCATTTTTTTCCAAGGAGACTGAGCTCTGTATCAACATGATAGAAGTCTGTCTGTGCTTTCATTAGGGGGCCTCCACGATCATGGTACACTTCTGCAGACAAATTGAAATATTTTCTGGATGTCAACAGTCCAGTGTAGACAATTGTGTGTATTCCCTAACATGGTAAAGAGAGCCATACTAAAATAATATCATAATCCTCGAATCCCAAGTGTTTTGGAGGGAAAAGGAAAGTTTGAAATCACACTTATGACAAATGTTTCCAAAGGTTCGACTCCTTTATGTATTATGAAGAGCCATTCAAGAAAAGCATAAACTAGGAATATTTAAACTGAGTAAGAACTTAGAGCTTATTGAGAATTACTCTCACCTGTATATGGGAAAATTGAGGTGTCTGAATTTTAAATAACTCATCCAATATCCCCTTGACTAATGGCTTTTCCTTCCAATCCACAAGGCAGCTTTCACTTTTTGTATTTGATTTTATCATCTCGATCCTTTCATTTCCATTCTCAAGATCAGAGCCCTGGATGGGGCCCTTTGATAACCTGTGTATACTGCCCATAATTATTTGAGATCTAGACTCCATAGTCTCTCCCCACTGCCTCAGACCCGGGTCACCCTTATCAACCCCAACACTTTAGAGGACCTTTCTTGAATTTCAAAGTTATTGGAAGGCAGTGTGGACAGATGATGCAGTGCTGTGAGTAATAATGGAACCAGCACCACAGACATGGTATTAGGGAGCTGCAGAGGCAAGAAGATGTATACTGTTTAATGTAAACAGGTTCTGAAGAGCCATGTCCTTGTGATTAATTACAGCACTTCTACTGTTTTCTCTTGGAGGGAGATATAAAATATAAATCAGGAAGACTGCATTGGACAATAAAATGCCAAAAGAGATAGTTCCTGGATTTGAACAGGAGGAGATGATGCTTGGACCATACCTTTGATCTTTATCTTTCAATGAACCAACTGGACAATAAATAATACATGAGTAACTATTCTGTACCTACCTTCATTAATAAGTAATTATGTCTCCCATGGGTCCATAAATTTCAAGACATTTAAAAATAATATTATTTTTGGCTTTGTATATCAATGATACTTGAATAAAAAATAAATAAATAAAATTATTTCTATAGATGGGAGCCCTGCACTGCAAAAACTTTTCCCTATGTGTGTCTTGCCCACCCTAGAGGCAGCTCTGAGAAGAGAATACCCTGGTTAATGAAGCCAGAACATATACTGCTTCTTATTTTTTGGATGTACAACTGATTTCAGTTTTAGAGTAAGTCATTGGCAGCAAGACAGTTTTTGTTTTGAATGCTAATGGATTAAATGGTGAAATTCAGTGGTAAGACTGGTGGAGCTGATAGATTGGAAAAGACAAATTCTAGTACCACAATATCAAGATTATTGGAAGTTCTTCCTATAGTTTTTATTAAAAAATTGAAACAAGAGGCATTCCTTATTTCACATCGTGATGGTTGAAAGCACCACACGATTAAGTACTATTCTCCCCCTGGAAGAAGTTAGGTTTTTAGTTGTGCTGGAAGCTTCTAAATTTCAGGACCTGAAGGGTTTAACTTCCTGGCAGCAGTGTCTTTGGCCTTGGGGAAAAACAGGCCAGAGAAAGATGCTGAAAGAAGCCACAGCAGGTCAGTCAGCTCTAATCGGCTGTGAGGACCAGTGTCTTCTGATTCCTGGGCCTACTAGCCTTGCAGTCCAGAGGCCCATGAGCCTTCAGCTGCCTCTTGGTTCTTTTGCTTCCAGAAAACAGTTGAATCATCTCCATGGAGCTGCTTTTAGTATCCTGGCCTTGAGTGCAATACTGATTACTAACCCTTCTTGAGGATACCACTCTTCAAAGGCTGTCATGAGTTACACTTGTTAATTGTCTAATTGTCTAAACTTATAAGCTAAAATTTATCATTATTATCATGTAACAGATAAAGTACTCAAGGTACTAAAAAGTCCAGGTTTCATGGCTAATAAATGACAGAAACTGGAGGCAGTCTGATTATAGAGCCTGTTTGCAAATCTCCTCTGCTACTCCAGAATTTGGTAACTAACTAGTGGTTTCTTTCATACTTATATTCCCCATGGAAATTGTTGTTCCTGCTAGCTCTGTTTTTGGATGGAAGTATCTTGTTGCTTCAGAGCAATTCTCATCATTTAGTGACTAACCCAAATGCTGCCAGTTCTCGCTGGCAGGTGGCACATCAACAGCAATGACTCCAAATTCTTATTCTTGCCCCCACCTACTAACCAGGACTTCTCACTCTCCTGCAAAGGTCCCCATGAGTATTTCTATGAGACCCCAAGAAGCCTCGCTTGTGCCCACACACCACACTGTTGTTTACACTCACCATTTGCTGTAATACAGTCCACTCCACTCTAGCTAACTCAGGTGACTAGACCTGGGGCCTTTCAAAGTCCTTGCACTATTGACATTGCCGAATGAAGATGCCTCCTAGATGATGTGAATGTCCATGCTGAGGATGCTTTCTCCCAGTAATCTCAAGTCACTTATCCTTGAGGTGAGGAGCCATGTGAGTCCCACAGAGTGGTAGGTTCAGTGTTCTGAAGCTGTAATGCTGGGATCCAGAGTCTCAGTCAACATGCTCATCACCATGAATCCTCCAGGAAATGCAAATCAAAACCACAATGAGGTATCACCATCCATTTGCTAGAATGTCTATTATAAAAAAGATAAGAGATGGAGATCCAAGATGGCGGTGTGAGAGGTGAGATGGAGAATTCCTCCCAAAACCACAAATAGTTTGAAAATGTAGTTAATTGATACAACTAACCTAAAACAGCAACAAGAAAGAAGGCTGCACCAGACTGCATACAGACCTCAGGAACAGAGCAGACCTCATGAAACAGGGTAACGTACAAAAGCCTTAATCAGGTGGGACCCAATCCCTTCCCCCACCACAGCTCACCAGTGGGAGGAAGAGAAATGGAGCCCGGGAGGGGGTGGAAGCCTAGAACTGCTGAACACCGAGCCCTGGAGGTCTGCTTTGGGAGCAGAAACCTACACTGCATGGTGCTCTGGACGTTGGGGAGCTCAGACAGGTGGAGTGCCTGAGAGACAGATTCCGGCTATTTGTGGAGGACGGGATCCACACACAGCTGCCCTGGGACAAGGGAAAGGCAGGCAGTCGGAGAGGCTTCCTAGCAGTGGGAGGGCTGCTGAAGGAGCAGGGTTTGCATGGAGCTTGCTGTGCGGGGGAGGAGAGAACTGGACAAAGTTGTCTGGGTGCACTCGGCCCAGCTGGTTGGGAAATTTGAGGAGCTTCAGGCCTCCTGGCTGGCTGCCCAGCTCCAAGGCCCTCCCACTGTGATATGCAGACTGCTGCGCCTTTCTCCTAGCCTGCCAGCACTGGCTCACAGACCTGCAGTCACTGTGCTGGCATCAGGCCAGCCAGAGGGAGGTCCCGCCTACAACAGCTAGAGACGCAAAGCACAGGGGCTTACACCTGTGTGCTTGGCCCACTGGCTCTGACACCAGAGACAGGCACCGCAAACAGGGATCAGGAAACAGCTCTTTCTTCCCCCCAGGCACCACTGCCGCTCCCCTATGACCCACAACTTCACTCTAGGGGCTGAGCAGCTCCAGAGACTGCAGCTTCTGGGCACTAGTGGGCACCACACAGAAATATGAAATGTCAAAAGAACATGGTTCACACCAAAGTCTCACAAACCCAAGAAAAGGGGTCAAATGAAACTGAACTCACCAGTCTGCCTGAAATAGAGTTCAAAATAAAAATCATAAACATACTTATGGAGGTACAGAAAAATATTCAAGCACTCAGGAACAAATTTAAGTTGGAGACTCAATCATTAAGAAATTCCCTATCTGAAATGAAACATACAATGGAGGGATTTAAAAGCAGATTAGATGTAGTAGAAGAGACGGTAAATGAAATAGAAATTAGAGAAGAGGAATACAAAGAAGCTGAGGCACAGAGAGAAAAAAGAATCTCTAAGAATGAAAGAATACTGAGAGAACTGTGTGGCCAATCCAAATGGAATAATATTTGTATTATAGAAGTAACAGAAGAAGAAGAGAGAGAAAAAGGGATAGGAAGTGTCTTTGAGGAGGTAATTGCTGAAAACTTCCCCAATCTGGGGAAGGAGATAGTCTCTCAAGCCATGGAGATAAACAGATCTCCCAACACAAGGGAATCAAGGAAGACAACACCAAGACATATAATAATTAAAATGGCAAAGATCAAGGATAAAGACAGACTTTTAAAAGCAGCTAGGGAGAGAAAAAAGATCACATACAAACAAAAACCCATCAGGTTATGATCAGACTTCTCAACAGAAACCTTACAGGCCAGAAGGGAGTGGCATGATATATTTAATACAATGAAGCAGAAGGGCCTTGAACCAAGGATACTGTACCTGGCAAAGTTATCATTTAAATTTGAAGGAGGGATTAAACAATTTTCAGATAAGAAAAAGTTGAGAGAATTTACCTCCCATTAAAAAACCTCTACAGTGCTTTGGAGGGACTCCTATAGATGGAAGTATTCCTAAGGCTAAATAGATGTCACCCAAGGGATAGACAAAGAGTACATAACATACAAAGAATGGAGGAGGAAGAAAAAGGAGAAAGAAAAAGAACCTTTTAGGTTGTGTTTGTAATAAGTACACGAAGTGAATTAAAAAGGAAGAAAGAAAAAGAACCTTCAGGTTGTGTTTGTAAAAAGTACACGAAGTGAGTTAAATTAGACTGTTAGATAGTAAGGGAATTACCCTTGAACCTTTGGTAACCATGAATCTAAAGCCTGCAATGGCAATAAGTACGTGCCTATTGATAATCACCCTAAATATAAATGGTCTGAATGCACCAATCAAAAGAAATAGAGTCACTGAATGGATTAAAAAAGCAAGAACCATCTACATGCTGCCTAAAAGAGACTCACTTGAAGCCCAAAGACATACACAGACTGAAAGTAAAGGGGTGGAAAAAGATATTTCATGCAACATTAAAGGGAGAAAAAAGCAGGAGTTGCAGTACTTGTATCAGAAAAAATAGACTTCAAAACAAAGAATGTAACAAGAGACAAAGAAGGACATTACACAATGATAAAGAGCTCAGTCCAACAAGAAGATATAACTATTATAAATATCTATGTACCTAACAGAGGAGCACCTACATATGTGAAACAAATACTAACAGAATTAAAGGGGGAAATATAATGCAATGCATGCATTTTAGGGAAATAGAATGCAATGCATGCATTTTAGGAGACTTCAACACACCACTCACTACAAAGGACAGATCAATCAGACAGAAAATAAGTAAAGAGACAGAGGCACTGAACAATCTATTACAACAGATGGACCTAACGGACATCTACAGAACACTCCATCCAAAATCAACAGGATACACATTCTTCTCAAGTGCACATGGAACATTTTAAAGAATAGGTCATATACTAGGCCACAAAAAGAACCTCAGTAAATTCAAAAAGATTGAAATTGTACCAACCAGCTTCTCAGATCACAAAGGTATAAAGCTAGAAATAAATTACACAAAGAAAATGAAAAAGCCCACAAACACGTGGAGGCTTAATAACATGCTCCTAAATAATCAATGGATCAATGACCAAATAAAAACAGAGATCAAGCAATATATGGGGATAAATGACAACAATAATTCAACAACACAAAATCTGTGGGATGCAACGAAGGCCATGTGAAGAGGGAAATATATTGCAATACAGGCCTACCTCAGGAAAGAAGAACAATCCCAAAGGAACAGTTTAAACTTACAATTAATGAAACTAGACAAGGAAGAACAAATGAGGCCCAAAGTCAGTAGAAGGAGGGACATAATAAAGATTAAAGCAGAAATAAATAAAATTGAGAAGAATAAAACAATAGAAAAGAATCAATGAAAGCAGGAGCTGGTTCTTCGAGACAATGAACAAAATAGATAAACCCCAACCAGACTTATCAAGAAAAATAGAGTCTACACACTTAAACACAATCAGAAATGAGAAAGGAAAAATCACTACAGACAACACAGAAACACAAAGAATTATGAAAGAATACTATGAAAAATTATATGGTAACAAACTGGATAACCTAGAAGAAATGGACAACTTTCTAGAAATATACAACCTTCTAAGGCTGACCCAGGAAGAAACAGAAAATCTGAATAGACCAACTACCAGCAAAGAAATTGCAGTGGTAATCAAAAAACTACCTAAATACAAAACTCCTGGACCAGATGGTTTCACTGCTGAATTTTATCAAACATTTAGTGAAGACCTAATACCCACCCTCCTTAAAATTTCCCAAAAAATAGAAGAGGAGGGAATACTCCCAAACTCATTCTACAAGGCTAGCATCACTCTAATAACAAAACCAGGTAAAGACACCACAAAAAAAGAAAATTACAGACCAATATCCTTGATGAACACAGATGCAAAAATACTCAACAAAATATTAGCAAACTGAATTAAAAAATACATCAAAAAGATCATCCATCATGATCAAGTGGGATTCATCAAATGGATGCAAGGATGGCACAACATTAAAAAATCCATCAACATCATCCAATACATCAACAAAAAGAAGGACAAAAACCACATGATCATCTCCATAGATGCTGAAAAAGCATTTGACAAAATTCAACATCCATTCATGTTAAAAACTCTCAACAAAATGGGTATAGAGGGAAAGTACTTCAACATAATAAAGGCCATATATGACAAACCCACAGCCAACATTATACTTAACAGCGAGAAGCTGAAAGCTTTTCCTTTAAGATCGGGAACAAGACAAGGATGCCTACTCTCCCCACTTTATTCAACATAGTTATGGAGGTCCTAGCCATGGCAATCAGACAATACAAAGAAGTAAAAGGCATCCAGATTGGCAAGGAAGAAGTCAAACTTCCCCTGTTTGCAAACGACATGATATTGTACATAAAAAAACCTAAAGAATCCACCCCAAAACTCCTGGATCTAATATCTGAATTCAGCAAAGTTGCGGGATACAAAATTAATACACAGAAATCTGTTGCATTCCTATACACTAATGATGAACTAGCAGAAAGAGAAATCAGGAAAACAATTCCATTCACAATTGCACCAAAAGAATAAAATATCTAGGAATAAACCTAACCAAGGAAGTGAAAGACCTATACACTGAAAACTATAGGACAATCTTAAGAGAAATTAAAGAAGACACTAACAAATGGAAATTCATCCCATGCTCTTGGCTAGGAAGAATTAATATTGTCAAAATAGCCATCCTGCCCAAAGCAATATACAGATTCAATGAAATCCCTATCAAAATATCTACAGCAGTCTTCAATGAGCTAGGGCAAATAGTTTTAAAATTCATATGGAACCATAAAAGACCCCGAATAGCCAAAGCAATCTTGAGAAGGAAGAATAAAGCAGGGGGAATTACACTCCCTGACTTCAAGCTCTACTACAAAGCCACAGTAATCTAGACAATTTGGTACTGGCACAAGAACAGACCCATAGACCAGTGGAACACAACAGAGAATCCAGATATAAACCAAACATATGTGGTCAATTAATATACGATAAAGAAGCCATGGATATACAATGGGGAAATGATAGCCTCTTCAACAGCTGGTGTTGGCAAAACTGGACAGCTACATGTGAGAGAATGAAATTGGATTATTGTCTAACCCTGTATGCAAAAGTAAACTCAGAATGGATCAAAGATCTGAATGTAAGTCATGAAACCATAAAACTCTTAGAAAAAAATATAGGCAAAAATCTCTTCAACATAAACATGAGCAACTTCTTCATGAACATATCTTCCTGGGCAAGGGAAACAAAAGCAAATATGAACAATTGGGACTATGTCAAACTAACAAGCTTCTGTACAGCAAAGGATACCATCAGTAGAACAAAAAGACATCCTATAGTATGGGAGAATATATTCATAAATGACATATCTGATAAGGAGTTGACATCCAAAATATATAAAGAGCTCATGCACCTCAACAAACAAAAAGCAAATAAGCCAATTAAAAAATGGGCAGAGGAGCTGAACTGACACTTCTCCAAAGAAGAAATTCAGATGACCTACAGGAACATGAAAAGATGCTCCACATCACTAATCATCAGAGAAATGCAAACTAAAACCACAATGATTCTTAAGAGATTAAAGATGGCGGCGTGAGAGGAGAGACAGAAGCTTCCTCCTAAAACTGGATACAATTAGAAAATTTAGT
The DNA here is from genome assembly GCF_030020395.1 of Manis pentadactyla. NCBI lineage: Eukaryota > Metazoa > Chordata > Mammalia > Pholidota > Manidae > Manis > Manis pentadactyla. Next base: position 32,189,072 of record NC_080023.1, on the reverse strand, counting down.
TGGCGCAACTAATCCTGAGAGAGCAACAGGAAAGAGGACAGCATCAGACTGCATAAACCTGGAGAAAAGAGCAGACCTCACTGAACGGGGTAACGTACCAGAGCTGTGGCTCCACGGGAGCTGAGCCCTTCCCCAACCCCAGCTCACCGGCGGGAGGAAGAGAAATGGAGCAGGGAGGGAGTGGAAGGCTTGGGACTGCTGAATACCTAGTTCCAGAGATCTGAGCTGGGAGCACAAACCTACATTTCATGGTGCTTTCATGAGACTCGCACGACTACTGGGTTGGAAAGTTAATACAGGCAGAGTTCCTGGGGAGACTGGGATTCTGGCCACTTGTGGAAAGCAGGGATCCATATCTGGCTGCTCTGGGACAAAAACTTATACCTGTGTGACCGGCCCACTGGCTCAGGCAGTGGAGACAGGCACAGCAGCCAGGAGGTGGGGAACAGCTCTTTCCTCCCCCCAGGCACCAGTACCACTCCCCTGCGACCCCCAACTTTGCTTCAGGGGCTGAGCAGCTCCAGAATAGGGCTTCTGGACACTAGAGGGCGCCATATACAAACATGAAATGCCAAAGGAACCTTGTCCAGAGTAAAATTATTAATACAACTCCCAAGAAAGATTTAAATGATATGGACCTTGTGACTCTTCCTGAAAGGGAGTTCAAAATAAAAATCATCAACATTCTAATAGAGGTACGGAAAAACACCCAAGAACTCAGGAATGAATTCAGGTCGGAGATCCAGTCGTTGAAGAGCACGATGGAGGGTATTAAAAGCAGGTTGGAGGTGGTGGAGGAGACAATAACTGAAACAGAAACTAGAGAAGAGGAACACAAAGAAGCTGAGGCACAGAGAGAAAAAAGGATCTCTAAAAATGAAAGAATATTGAGAGAACTGTGTAACCAATCCAAGTGGAACAATATTTGCATTATAGGGATGCAGGAAGAAGAAGAAGAAGAGAGAGAAAGGGATAGAAAGTGTCTTTGAGGAGGTAGTTGCTGAAAACTTCCCCAATCTGGGGAAGGAGATAGTCTCTCAGGCCATGGAGATCCACAGATCTCCCAACACAAGAGACCCAAGGAAGACAACACCAAGACACATAGTAATTAAAATGGAAAAGATAAAGGATAAGGACAGACTGTTAAAAGCAGCCAGAGACAGAAATAAGACCACATACAAAGGAAAGCCCGTCAGGGTAACATCAGACTTCTCAGCAGAAACCTTACAGGCCAGAAGGGAGTGGCATGATGTATTTAATGCCATGAAGCACAAGGGCCTGGAACCAAGATTAAACTTTATCCGGCAAGATTATCATATAAATTTGAAGGAAGGATTAAACAATTTCCAGATAAGCAAAAGCTGAGAGAATTTGCCTCCCACAGACCATCTCTACAGTCTATTTTGGAGGGACTGCTATAGATGGAAGTGTTCCTAAGGTTGAATAGTTGTCACCAGAGGTAATAAAATCACAGTAAAGAAAGTAGAACAGCTAATTACTAAGCAAATGCAAAACTAAATTAACTATCCCCAAAGACAATCAAGAGATAGATAAAATGTACAGAATATGATACATAATATATGAAGAATGGAGGAGGAAGAAAAAGGAAGACAAATAGAAAAGAACCTTTAGATTGTGTTTATAACAGCACACTAAGTGAGTTAAGTTAGACTCTTAGATAGTAAGGAAATTAACCTTGAACCTTTGATAACAATGAATCTAAAGCCTGCAATGGCAATAAGTACATACCTATCGATAATCACCCTAAATGTAAATGGACTGAATGACCAATCAAAAGACATAGAGTCACTGAATGGATAAAAAAACAAGACCCATCTATATGCTGCTTACAAGAGACTCACCTCAAACCCAAAGACATGCACAGACTAAAAGTCAAGGGATGGAAAAAGCTATTTCATGCAAACAATAGGGAGAAAAAAGCAGGTGTTGCAGTACTAGTATCAGACAAAATAGACTTCAAAACAAAGAAAGTAACAAGAGATAAATAAGGATATTCCATAATGATAAAGGGGTCAGTCCAACAAGAAGATATAACCATTATAAAGATATATGCACCCAACACAGGAGCACCAGCATATGCGAAACAAATACTAACAGAACTAAAGGAGGAAATAGAATGCAATGCATTCATTTTAGGAGACTTCAACACACCATTCACTCCAAAGGACAGGTCCACCAGACAGAAAATAAGTAAGGACATGGAAGCACTGAACAACACACTAGAACAGATGGACCTAATAGACATCTATAGAACTCTACATCCAAAAGCAACAGGATACACATTCTTCTCAAGTGCACATGGAACATTCTCCAGAATAGACCACATACTAGGCCACAAAAAGAGTCTCAGTAAATTCCAAAAGATTGAAATCCTACCAACCAACTTTTCAGACCACAAAGGTATAAAACTAGAAATAAATTGTACAAAGAAAGCAAAAAGGCTCACAAACACATGGAGGTTTAACAACACGCTCCTAAATAGTCAATGGATCAATGACCAAATTAAAATGGAGATCCAGCAATATATGGAAACAAATAACAACAACACAAAGCCCCAACTTCTGTGGGACACAGCAAAAGCACTCTTAAGAGGAAAGTATATAGCAATCCAGGCATATTTAAAGAAGGAAGAACAAACCCAAATGAATAGTCTAATGTCACAATTATCAAAATTGGAAAAAGAAGAACAAATGAGGCCTAAAGTCAGCAGAAGGAGGGATATAATAAAGATCAGAGAAGTAATAAACAAAATTGAGAAGAATAAAACAATAGAAAAATCAATGAAACCAAGAGCTGGATCTTTGAGAAAATAAACAAAATAGATAAGCCTCTAGCCAGACTTATTAAGGGAAAAAGAGAATCAACAGACATCAACAGAATCAGAAACGAGAAAGGAAACATCACGATGGACCCAACAGAAATACAAAGAATTATTAGAGACTACTATGAAAGCCTATATGCTAACAAGCTGGAAAACCTAGAAGAAATGGACAACTTCCTAGAAAAATACAACCTTCCAAGACTGACCAAGGAAGAAACATGAAATCTAAACAAACCAATTACCAGCAAAGAAATTGAAGTGTTAATCAAAAAACTACCCAAGAAAAAAAAACCTGGGCCAGATGGATTTACCTCGGAATTTTATCAGACATACAGAGAAGATATCATACCCATTCTCCTTAAAGTTTTCCAAAAAATAGAAGAGGAGGGAATACTCCCAAACTCATTCTATGAAGCCAACATCACCCTAATACCAAAACCAGGCAAAGACCCCGCCAAAAAAGAAAACTACAGACCAATATCGCTGATGAACGTAGATGCAAAAATACTCAACAAAATATTAGGAAACCGAATTCAAAAATACATCAAAAGGATCATACACCATGACCAAGTGGGATTCATTCCAGGGATGCAAGGATGGTACAACATTTGAAAATCCATCAACATCATCCACCACATAAACATAAAGGACAAAAACCACATGATCATCTCCATAGATGCTGAGAAAGCATTTGAAAAAATTCAACACCCATTCATGATAAAAAACTCTCAACAAAATGGGAATAGAGGGCAAGTACCTCAACATAATAAAGGCCATCTATGATAAACCCACAGCCAACATCATACTGAACAGTGAGAAGCTGAAAGCTTTTCCTCTGAGATCGGGAACAAGACAGGGATGCCCACTCTCCCCACTGTTATTCAACATAGTACTGGAGGTCCTAGCCACAGCAATTAGACAAAAAAAAGAAATAAAAGGAATCCAAATTGGTAAAGAAGAAGTTAAACTGTCACTATTTGAAGATGACATGATATTGTACATAAAAAACCCTAAAGACTCACTCCAAATTGAGCAGAACCGATATCGGAATACAGCAAAGTTGCAGGATACAAAATTAACACACAGAAATCTGTGGCTTTCCTATAGACCTATGATGAACTAATAGAAAAAGAAATCAGGAAAACAATTCCATTCACAATTGAATCAAAAAGAATAAAATACTTAGGAATAAACCTTACCAAGGACGTGAAAGACCTATACCCTGAAAACTATAAGACACTTTTAAGAGAAATTAAAGAGGACACTAACAAATGGAAACTCATCCCATACTCTTGGCTAGGAAGAATTAATATCGTCAAAATGGCCATGCTGCCCAAAGCAATATACAGATTTCATGCAATCTCTATCAAATTACCAACAACATTCTTCAATGAACTAGAACAAATAGTTCAAAAATTCATATGGAAACACCAAAGACCCCGAATAGCCAAAGCAATCCTGAGAAGGAAGAATAAAGTGAGGTGGGGGGATCTCACTCCCCAACTTCAAGCTCTACTACAAAGCCACAGTAATCAAGACAATTTGGTACTGGCACAAGAACAAACCCACAGACCAGTGGAACAGAATAGAGACTCCAGATATTAACCCAAACATATATGGTCAATTAATATATGATAAAGGAGCCATGGACATACAATGGGAAATGACAGTCTCTTCAACAGATGCTGCTGGCAAAACTGGACAGCTACACGTAAGAGAATCAAACTGGATCACTGTCTAACCCCATACACAAAAGTAAATTCGAAATGGATCAAAGACCTGAATGTAAGTCATGAAACCATAAAACTCTTAGAAAAAAACATAGGCAAAAATCTCTCGGACATAAACATTAGCAACTTCTTCATGAACACATCTCCCCGGGCAAGGAAAACAAAAGCAAAAATGAACAAGTGGGACTATATCAAGCTGAAAAGCTTCTGTACAGCAAAGGACACTATTAATAGAACAAAAAGGAACCCTACAGTGTGGGAGAATATATTCGTAAATGACAGATCTGATAAAGGGTTGACATCCAAAATATATAAAGAGCTCACGCACCTCAACAAACAAAAAGCAAATAATCCAATTAAAAAATGGGCAGAGGAGCTGAACAGACAGTTCTCCAAAGAAGAAATTCTGATGGCCAACAGACACATGAAAAGATGCTCCATGTCACTTGTCATCATTGAAATGCAAATTAAAACTACAATGAGATATCACCTCACACCAGTAAGGATCACCACCATCCAAAAGACAAACAACAACCAATGTTGGTGAGGCTGCGGAGAAAGGGGAACCCTCCTACACTGCTGGTGGGAATGCGAATTAGTTCAACCATTGTGGGAAGCAGTATGGAGGTTCCTCAAAAAGCTCAAAATAGAAATACCATTTGACCCAGGAATTCCACTCCTAGAAATTTACCCTAAGAATGCAGCAGGCCAGTTTGAAAAAGATGCACTCCTATGTTTATCGCAGTACTATTTACAATAGGCAAGAAATGGAAACAACCTAAGTGTCCATCAGTAGATGAATGCATAAAGAAGGTGTGGTACATATACACAATGGAATATTATTCAGCCATAAGAAGAAAACAAATCCTACCCTTTGCAACAACATGGATGGAGCTAGAGGGTATTATTCTCAGTGAAATAAGCCAGGCGGAAAAGGCAAGTACCACATTATTTCACTTATCTGTGGAGTATAAGAACAAAGAAAGAACTGAAGGAACAAAACAATAGCAGACTCACAGAACCCAAGAATGGACTAACGGTTACCAAAGGGAAAGGGACTGGGGAGGATGGGTGGGAAGGGAGGGATAAGGGGGAAAATGGGGCATTATGATTAGCACACATAATGTAGGGGCTGCAGACATGGGGAAGACAGTATATACAGAGAAGACAAGTAATGATTCGATAGCATCTTGCTACGCTGATGGACAGTGACTGTAATGTGGTATGTGGCAGGGGGCAGGGGGGGTTTGATAACAGGGGGAGTTTAGTAACCATAATGTTGTTCAAGTAATTGTAGATTAACTATATTAAAATAAAATTTAAAAAAACGATAACAGTATTGGCATGGATATGAAGAAAGGGAACCCTTGTGCCCTGCTGGTGGGAATGTAATTTGTGCAGCCAGAATAGAGGTTCTTCAAAAAATTAAAAACAGAACTACCATACAATACAGAAATGCCAAAGAAAATGAAACATTAACTTGAAAAGATACATGCACCCCTATGTTCACTGCAGCATTATGTATAAAAGCCAAAATATGTGGGCAACCTAAGTGTGCATCAATGGATGAATTGATAAAGAAAATGTGATATATACACACAATAGGATATTACTTAGTCTTAACAAAAAAGGATGTCCAGACATTTGTGAACACATGGATGCAACTTGAGTGCATTATGCCAAGGGAAATAAGTCAGACAGAGAAATACAAATATCATATGTGGAATCTAAAGAAAGAAACAAAACACACAGTCACAGATACAGAGAACAGACTGATGGTTGCCAGAGGGAGGGGGTGAGGGTGGGTAAAATGGATGAAGGGAGTGAAAAGGTATAAATTTACCAGTTGTAAAATAAATAAGTGTGGGGATGTAATGTACTGCATGGGGACCATAGTTAATAATACTGTGTTGCGTATTTGAAAGTTGCTAAGACAGTAGATCTTTAAAGTTCTTATCACAAGAAAAAAAATTTGTAACTATGTATGGTGACTAACTTATTGTGATGGCCATTTCACAATATATACAAATATTGAATCCTTATGTGTATGCCTGAAAACAATGTAATATGTCAATTATGACTGAATAAAAATTTGGGGGGAAAAGAAGACAATCATACCAGTGCCTAGAGTTAATTTTAAAATGCCTAATTATTAGAAACCTAGTATCACATTAAATGACTGTTAGAAAACGGATAAATAAAGCTTCGAGAACAAAGTTGGAAATTATTACTCCATTGGATACATATAAATACACATTATAAATTACTAAATCTATAAAATAACTGCCTCCTGTTTTAAAATAAAAAGTGACTGTAGCTATTCACACAATCTGAGAAACATTAATAATTAAAGAGACATTAAGGAAAAAGGAAAACACTATATGTAGAGTCCAATAAAAAGAGGACCAGGAGTATGTGTGTATAATCAACCTAATAATGGGCTGTGAATTTTTTCTCTATTATAAAATGAAAATTAAAATTTCTGTTCATTTTAAAAACATCATTTGGTCTCTTCTATACTATTTTTCTGAAAAGTAAAACTAAAGAAAATCACTAAATCTTTTGATGCTTACTAAATTTATGAGGGTGAAATTGTGAACAATTAGCCAATTGGGAAAAAATAAATTTTGGCTTTTTGCTGTTTCTTTTTCTTGTTTTTGTATATTATCACTGCAGGATTCATAATTATGCAAAGACTGAAGTCATGTCTTATTTCTTAGTATTTACAATTTATATAGCAAATAGAATTAAAATTTCAAAACATTTTATTCTTTAAAAAGTTCAGGAGATCAGCTTCTCAAAGTCAAATATGTGGTTTATATAATAAAGAAACTGCTGAACCGCATGTTACACAGGTACACTGGTTCACAAAACCAGGTACCAACATTCTCAGCATCCCAACACTGCAGTGCTGGAATCCACAGTCTCACCAAGTCTTTCATGAGATCCATTTGTTCATCACTCACTCCTGCCCTTCATGGGAGCTCCAAACCAGTACAGGGGAGCAAGGAGTATGAACAGAAGCCCATCCCTCCCATCATCCTTATTCCTTCCCACCTTTCCTTTGCAACCCCCCGAACACTCTTCTCTCTTCCTACCTATGCATATCTATTTATACCTATAAATAGAGAAGTGTGAAAATCACTCGGAAAACCAAACTTTCATTCCCAGTTTGGGTTCAGCTAGGACATGCTGCTACATATTTTATGCAAATTGATGGGGGGATTTTCCCCATAAGGAGGCCCAGGAGAAGATGGAGGCAGAAATGCACTCCATTGTCAGAACCTTAGGCAAAACTTAGAGCCAACATCTTCTTTAGCCATTATAAGCAGGAAGCTGGATATGCTTTAACTTGAATGGATATAATAAAAACTGAATAGATACAATGTTGGTTTTAATTTTTAAATCTGTACGTCTTAGAACTCAGCTTCAGGTTCAAGAATAAGCAGCTGGAAAACGACATAAGATCATTAAGAAGGAAAAACCAAACAATATCAAAAAAGGACCAAGAGAAAGAGAAATGCAGCAGGAGCCAGCTATCAGCAGCTTGTCTTTCTGTGGTATGCATCTAACTTAAAGCAAGGGCCCTTAGAAGTCATACACCCGGCACTGGGGCTAGAGGCAGTTTCAGTTCATTGCTTGTTCCCCATCCTTCCGGATGTGGAAAGCAGAAGTTCATGACATTAAAATAGATCCCATTGGGCATGCAAGAGTAACACCATCAGCAAAGCATCTCTTCCTGTTAGTTCACTTCTTCAATTCTCAGGTTGGTTCTTTCCAGTGTATTTACATGGACTCTGTCAGAAATCCTGACTTGGCTTCTGGGGGAAGCAATGGAGTGTTTCCTGAAGCATTTGGTCACTCAATATTTTGTAAAGTCTGCAAAAAAATTCCTTAATGAACCCTGGGTCAGAGAAAGATCATACAGGCAAGAATCATTCTGAGCCTCCTGCGGCTCACCTTGTCTCACCTACCACATCAATAGTTCTTCAGAGGCACAGCTACAAGAGACTCATGGGACTGGAATGTTAAGGAAGCGGCCCTGGTTTTTCTTTTGTTTTTTCTCTCTTTTCCTTCTTCTTCTTCTTCCTCTTCACTACCTCCTAAAGACATAAAATGAATCTGCTTTTTGGGTCTGCTTAATCCTTACTCCCCTCCCAAATCAGAAACAACTGAAAAAACATTTGGAAAGAAATAATGACATTTGCTGAAAGCCAGAACCCTGCTGCAGTATCAGCTTCACCTGAGAGCTTATTAAAATTCAGAATTTTAGGCTCTATCTCAGACCTAATGAATTAGAATCTGCATTTTAACAAGACCCCCAGCCGATCTGTATGCCTAGTAAGGTTTGAGAAGCACTGGAGAGAAAGCTGTAAAAAGGAACTAGGTGTGGGAAAGATGGCAGAGTAGGAAGGCAAGGCAGAAACCTCCTCCCCCACACACACCAAGGAAGCAACTACAGCAAATACAATTAACCCTGGAAACAACCTGAAGACTTCAAAACAGACCATCTATACTTGGTGAAAAAGAGAAGAACACACAGAGAAGGGTGAAGTGGTAAAGCCATGATCAGTCAGAATCCCAGCCCTTCACCCATCCCAGTCCACAAGTGGAGGGAAAAGGAACAGAGAGAGAAGGGGACAGGAACTCAGGAACTTTGCACACCTGGCCCTGGAGATCTGCTCAGGGAACATGAGTCCACATTGCACTGAGTTCTGGTGATTAGTGGGGCTGGACCCTCAGGATAGTTGGAGCACTCTGGGAGGGTGAGACTCTAGCCACTTGGGGGGTACAGGCACGCTCCACCAGTCCTGCCAAGACCCAAAACAGAGGTAGCCATTTGAAAGATTTGCCAGCAGCAGGAGGGGTGCCAGAGGGGCAGGGGGTTTGATAGAGATTTCTCTGCAGGAGAAAGGGCAGATAGATGACACTTCTTCAGCCATCCTTTGGCCCAACAGGTCAGGAACTCAAGAGAGCTCCAAATGCTACATCTCCCTTGCTGGTGGTTCATCTCCCTGTGCATCTGCTCAGACCAGTAGTGTCAGGCTTTGTTGCCTGGCAGGCAGGGGGAGGCTTTCCCAGCTTTCTTGTTTCTGTCTCGGCCCAAATAGGGAGGCACCTGTGGGAGCCAGCTCTAATTGCTCCTTCTTCCTTGTGGGTGGCCCAGCCTGGTGCTGCTCACCCCTCCACCACCATGCAACCCCATGCCCCAGGCCAGCTTCCACCATGCATATGACTGGGCACCTGCCCCAGAGTCACACAACCACCCTGCCAATTCTATTAGCCAAGCAGTGCTGCCATCACTGCAAGGCAGGCAGGGGTGGCCACACCCACAACGATCTCAGCAGAGGTACCATTGCTCAGCTCAAAAATGGCCAACTGTGGTGAACTTCTGTCTATGGTGGTCTGAGTTGGATCACTGCTGGCAGACAGACAGAAAGGAGGCCCTGCCCACAGCCCGCCAACAGCAACTGAGGCTCCACCACAAAGGAGAGCCAGACACTGGAGAGTAAAGAGTCTTGAGCTTCTGGATACTACAGGACACCTTCTTCATAAAGCCACTACTTTCTAGACCAGGAAGCATAGCATATCCATCTAATACAAAGGAAGAAAAACAGATACCCTGACAAAATGAGGAGGCAGAGGAATATGTTCCAAACAAAACTACAGGATAAGACATCATAAAGGGCTAAATGAAACAGAGATCACCAATCTTCTTGATAAAGATTTCAAAGTAAGAGTCATAAATATGCTCACTGATCTGTGGAGAAGTATTGAATCTCAGAGAGGGCTTCAACAAAGAGATAGCAGAGTTGAAAAAGAGCCACTCAGAGCTAAAGAATACAGCAACTGAAATAGAACATACAATGGAGAGAATGAATAATAGACTGCTGCAAGTAGAGGAGCCATCAATGGATGGAAATTAGAGAACAAAAAAAACAATGAAGCTAAGAACAGAGAGAAAGAGGACTCTCTAGAAATGAAAGAATGCTAAGAGAACTGTGTGACAACTCCAAGCCAAATAATATTCACATAATATGGGTACCAAAAGGAGAAGAGAGACACAAAAGGATAAAAGTCTCTTTGAAGAAATAATTGTTGAAAACTTCCCCAATCCAGGAAAAGAAATAGACATGCAGGTCCTGGAAGCACAGAGAGCCCCTACAAAAGGAACCCCAGGAAGACAACCTCAAGACAACCTCATAATTAAAACGACAAACATAAGGATAAGGAGGTAGTATTGAAATCAGTCAGAGAAAAAAGATTACTTATAAGGGAAACCCCATCAGGCATTCAGCAAACTTCTCCACAGAAACTTTATAGGCCACAAGGGAATGGTATGAAATATTTAACTTATTGAAACAGAAGGGCCTTCAACCAAGAATCCTCTACCCAGCAAGATTATCATTCAGATTTGAATGAGAGTTTTAATATTTCCAAGATAAACAAAGCCTGAAGGAATTTATAACCACTAAATCTGTATTACAGGATATGTTATAGGGACTTTTATAGATGGAAATGTTCCTAAGCCTAAATAATTTTTACCAGTGAAAACAAACCCACAGCAAAGGTAGTAGACTAATTACTTACCAAGCAAGTATGAAATTAAAACAAAACAAAAAAAAAATGAAAACAAAACAAAAATAGTAAACCCTACTATACACAGTCAAGGGATATACAAAAAATGCAGATTATGACATCTAATACATAAAGTGTGGAGGAGGATATGAAAAAGAAGTACTTTTAGATTGTGTCTGAAATAGAGCAATAATCAAACTTAATATAGACTCTTATATAGTTAAGAAGCTATCTTTTAACATATGGTAACCACAGCTAAAGCCTATAATAGATATACAAACATTTAAGAAGAGAAATCTAATCCTAACACTAAATAAAACCACCATAAGAAGACTAAAAGAGAGGAAGAAAGGAACACAGAGGGACTATAAAAACAACCAGAAAACAGTTAATAAAATGACAATAAGTACATACCTATCAATAATTGCCTTAAATGTAAATGGACTAAATGCACCAATCAAAAGACATAGAGTGGCAGAATGGATAAACAAGACCCATCTATATGCTGGCTACAAGAAACTCATTTCAGACCCAAACACACACACGGACTGAAAGTGAAGGGATAGAAAAAGATATTTCATGCAAATAATAGGGAGCAAAAGCAGGAGTAGCAGTACTTATATTAGGCAAAGTAGGCTTCAAAACAAAGAAAGTAACAAGAGACAAAGAAAGACATTGCATAATGAAAAAGGGATCAGTCCAACAAGAGGATATAACCATTATAAATCTCTGTGCACTGAACACCTAATTACATAATTAGGAGCACCTAAATATGTAAAACAAATACTAACAGAATTAAAGGGGGAAATAGATCAGAACTCATTCATATTAGTAGACTTTAACACACAGTTTACATCAAGAGAACAGCCAGACAGAAAATAAGTAAGGAAACTAAGGCACTGAACAACACATCAGATCAGATGGACTTAACAGATATCTACAGAATACTCCATGCAAGGGCAGCAGGATACATATTTTTCTCAAATGTACATAGAACATTCCCCAGAAGAGATCATGTCCTAGGCCACAAAGAGAGCCTCTATAAATTAAAAAAGATTGAAATTGTATCAAGCAACTTCTCAGACTACAATGGTATGAAACTAGAAATTAAGTACACAGAGAAAACAAAATAGCCTACGAACACATCAAGGCTAAACAACATGGTTCTAAATCATCAATGGGTCAATGAACAAATTAAAACAGAAATCAAGTGATACATGCAGACAAGTGAAAACAAAAATACAATAGTCTAAAATTTGTGGGGTGCTGCAAAAGCAGTTTTAAAAGGGAGGTACATAGCAATACAGGATCAAAAAACAAAAACAATCTCCCCAAACAGTCTAAACTCACAATTATAGAAAAGAGAAAAAGAGAAACAAATGAAACTTGAAGTTAGTAGAAGGAGGGACACAATAAAGACCAGAGCAGAAGTAGAAAAAAATAGAGAAGAATAATACAACCAGAAAAATATCAATGAAACCAGGAGCTGGCTTCTTGAGGAAATAAGCAAAATAGATAAACCTCTAACTGGACTTAGCAAGAAAAAAAGAGTGTACACACATAAACAGAATCAGAAAAAAAAAGAATAGTCACAATGGATAACACAGAAATGCAAAGGCTTATTAGAGAATTCTATGAAAAATTATATGCCAGTAATTGGACAACCTAGAAGAAATGGAAAAATTCCTAGAAAAATATGTCTTCAAAGATTGACCCAAGAAGAAACAGAAAACCTGAATAGTCCAATTATCAGTAAAGAAATTGAATTGGTAATCAAAAACCTCCCTCCTAACAAACAAAAATCCCTGCACCAGATGGCTTTACAGCTGAATTCCAGCAATCATTTAAAGAGCTAATACCCATCCTTCTTAAAGTATTCCAAAATGCAGAAGAGGAGGGAATACTTCCAAACTCATTCTATGAGGCCAGCATCACTCTAATACCAAAACCAGACAAAAACACTTCAAAAAAAGAAAAATTTAGACCAATATCCCTGATGGAAGTAGATGAAAAAATTCTCAACAAAATATTAGAAAACCTAAGTAAAAAATACATCAAAAGGATCATCCATTATGACTAAGTGGGATTTATTCCAGGGATGCAAGGATGGTACAATATTCATAAATCAATCAGCAGCACACAGCACATTAACAGAACGGATAAAAACCACGGGATCATCTTAAGATTCTGAAAAGCATTTGGCAAAATTCAACATCCATTCATTATAAAAACTCTCAATGAAATGGGTATAGAAGGTAACATAATAAAGGCCATATATGACAAATGCACAGGTAATGTAATATTCAATGTTGAAAAGCTGAGCTTCTCTTCTAAGACCAGGAACAAGACAAGGATGTCCACTCTCACCACTTTTATTCAACATAGTACTGGAGGTCCTAGCCATGGCAATCAGATAAGATAAAGAGATAAAAGGCATCCAGGTTGGTAAGGAAGAAGTTAAACTGTCATTATATGCAGATGACATTGTATTATACTTAGAAAACCCTAAAGACTCTACCAAAAAACTATTTAGAACTAATAACTGGATTCAGAAAAGTTGCAGGATACAAAATTATTACACAGAAATCTGTTGTGTTCCTATATACTAACAATGAATTACCAGAAAGAGAAGTCAGGAAAATAATTCCATTTACAATTGCATAAAAAAAAAAACCTAGGAATAAACCTAACCAAGGAGGTGAAAGACCTGTGCTCTGAAAACTATAAGACACTCATGAGAGAAATTAAAGAAGACATAAATAAATGGAAATCTATCCTATGCTCATTGATAGGAAGAATTAATATTGTCAAAGTGTCCATCCAAACTGAAGTAATTTACAGATTCAACGCAATCTCTATCAAAATACCAATGGCATTTTTCAATGAACTAAAGCAAATAATCCTAAAATTCATGTGGAATCATAAAAGACCCCAAAAAGCCAAAGCAATCCTGAGAAAAGAGAACAAAGCTGGGGTGATTATGCTCCCTGACTCCAAGCTCTACTACAAAGCTACAGTAATCAAAACAATTTGGTATTGACACAAGAACAGTCCCATTGATCAACGGAATAGAATAGAGAGCCCAGAAATACCCCCCCAATATATGGTGAATTTATATACAATGAAAGAGCCATGAATATAAAAAGGCAGTCTCTTAACTGACTGGCATTGGGAAAACTGAACAGCCACATGCAAGAGAATGAAACTGGGGTACTGTCTAACTCTATACACAAAGTAAACTTGAAATAGATCAAAGACCTAAATATAAGGCATTAAACCATGAAACTCTTAGAAGAAAACATAGGCAAAAATCTCTTGAACATAATAACCATGAGCAATTTCTTCCTGGACACATCTCCTCAGGCAAGGGAAACAAAATAAAAAATGAAGAAGTGGGACTACATCAAACTAAAAAGCTTCTACATAGTAAAGGACACCCTCAGCAGAACAAAAAGGCAACCTACAGAATGGGAGAATATATTTGTAAATGATTTATCCAATAAGGGGTTAACACCCAAAATATAAAAAGAACTCATATGACAAAACACAAAAAACAAAAAACAAAAAAACCTGATTGAAAAATGGGTGGATGACCTGAACACTTTTCCTAAGAAGAAATATGGATGGCCAAAGGCACATGAAAAAATGCTCCACATTATTAATCATCAGCGAAATGCAAATCAAAACCACAATAAGATATCACTTCACACCAGTTAGAGTGGCCATTATCCAGTAGACAAGAAATAACAAGTGTTGAAGAGGATGTGGAGAAATAGGAACCCACCTACACTGCTGGTGGGAATGTAAATTGGTACAGCCACTGTGGATAGCAGCATGGATGTTCCTCAAAAACTAAAAGTAGAATTGCCATATGACCCAGTAATCCCACTTCTAGGAATTTACCCAAGGAAAACAAAATCCCTGATTCAAAAAGATACATGCACCCCTATGTTTATTGCCACATTATTCCCAATAACCAAGATATGGAAGCAACATCAATAGATGGATGGATTAAGAAGAAGTGGTACATATACATGTTATATTATTTAGCCATAAAAGAAAGAAATCCTGCCATTTTTGACAACATGGATGGACCTAGAGTGTATTATGCTAAGTGAAATAATCCAGGTGGACAAAGACAAATACCACTTATTTATGGAATCTAAAAACAAAAGAAAATGAACAAAATATCAGTACACTCATAGTCACTGAGAAATGACTGGTAGTTACCTTCTGGTTAACAAGGTTCATTCATGGAGGTGGGGGGATAAAGGGGCACAAAAATGCTCAATCATAATATAAGTCAGTCACGGGGATAGCAGTACAGCATGGAGAATACAGGCAGTGATTCTGTAACATTCCTTTGTTGACAGATAAACACACTAGTGGGAGTGAGGATTTAATAATATGAATAACTGTTGAACCACTGTGTTGTATACTTGAAACCAGTGTAAGATTGCATATCAACGATACTTCAGTTAAAAAAAATTATAATAAAAAAAGAAATTGAGGTCTTGCCACCAGGGGCATTGACTTGTGTGAAATTTTTGGGTTAGAGCGACACCTTGCGGTTACTTTAGTCGTTGCTATGGAGTTTTCCACTGGGCAAGTTGCTTCAGACAGAACAGCAGAGTTCATGAATGAACATGTTAACCAGAAAATAATTAAATGTTGAAAAAAACTTGAACTCCTGCCAGTGCCCAGGGGTATCCAAGTTCAACCTCTCTCCATCACACTGTCAGTTGAAGAGATATGGGCCCTTTTCCAAGGATAGCTTCTACCTGAGCCTAGGATGGTTTATAGGCCTAGCTATTTTCTGCATTAGAAATAGCAGGATCAACAGATCTCAAATAATTTATTTCCCTTTCACAAGATTTTTCATAAAATTCATTAAGCCATTAAAATGTAGAGGCACAAGGATGATTTCAGAGATCATATAGATGAGTAGTTCCCACCTTTCAAGGCTAAGGATCCCTTTATAACAGTGACTGGTATTTATTGAACATTTACCTTATTTCAAGCACTGTTCTAAACAGCTGCATGCATTTAGTCGTTTAAACCTCACAATTCAGTGGGCAGGTGCTGTAGTATCTTTATTTTGCATATCCCCTTCTGACAGTAATTTTTCTGTAGTTGTTGCATGAGAAATATCTATACTAACAAGAAACTATCATGGATCTAACAACTCTTGAAAATGAATTAATGTAGAAATAAACCCAGTCATTTCTCTCTATATATTTTGGGAAGAGTAGTGCAAGTATATAAGATACGTTATCTACTCAACCTCAGACTGTGGATGAGCATATGTAGGCCTGGGGCTTTTTGCAATGGCTCCAAGACTCTTCAAACGGTTCATAGCCATTTTACTGATGCCCTACTATACAATCCTGAACACAGCTGATTTCATCAGAGGCCTGGCAGGATCAGACTTGCCTTGGTCTTGAATGTGAGACTTTGGGGGAGTAGTAGATGAGAAATTGACTTTAGAGAAGTTGCCTGTGGCTATATTTCTAGCTTGAAAAGCTACTATAGAGACAAAGTCCATGGTCAATCTCTCTCTTCTGTTCTCTAAACTATACACCCAAAGAAGAATAATTTTTCTATACTATAGTCTTTTTGGGTTGTTCTCCAACTCAAAGTTACCTTCAGCTCTGTCCAGTTGGTTACGATAAACCCATTCTGATTACCTTGGTTTTCAAAACAAAATCTTACACCAACCAACCAGGTTGTTGCTACTCTGTCCTCTGTGCTGTCTAGACTATTCCTCTTGTCCTCTGTGTTACTAGTGGAAAATAATGGCCTCAGAGGAGACCCTAGGAGACCAGTCATGGCCAGGGTGACCCTCTGTGGGAAGCACTGCCTTTGTTAACTCACTTAGAATGCAGTTAGGTCCCGTGCAGACACAGGAAAACACTTCAGGCAAGTAACAGATAGACAGCCTTTTCTCAAGAGCAAACACAAGTTGACTGTGAAAAATATAACTACCGAGTTGACCAGGTAGGTGCTCTTGCTGGCGGATGTTCCCTTCTGCTGGCTCTCATTGGAAGAAATAGCATACCCAAAAGGTTGCTTGGACAGCACAAGTCTTGGCCATTTATTGTTTCTGGCTGCCCAGTATCAATCTCCTCTTCTTAAAAGTACATTATTTTCTTTTGAGGCATTCTTTCTTCCACTGGGAAGATAGTCTGGAAGGCAGTGACCAGGATTCTGGCACTCCCTAGTTAGTGGGTAAATAGGTGGCCCAAGCTCTTAGAAAGGTATATTTTTGCATATTCTCTTTCAGAGGATCAAAGAAATAAAAAAGAATTCTATTTTATCCCTGCAGCAGTGCCCTGGCCTTCCAGAGCCTGGTTCGAAAGTTTTTGGTGGTCTTTGAATGCTGTCCTCCAGAAATATCCTACTTCCTGCCTGTTTCCAAGCCTCCACCACTTATTGATTCTGTGATCCCCCAACATCCTTCCAAAAAGGAAAAACTTCTTTGGATTAAGTTAATGTGATAGTCAACAATTGCGAGCATATGTTGTATAAAAACAACCCTCAAAGTCTCAGTGGTTTATACCAACATAAATTAATTTTCTTAACTCAGGTTTGCTGGTCGCCAGGGTGGTTCTGTTCCAGGCGTCAGGTCTGGTTAGGTTTGCTCCATGTACCTCTCATTTGAAGACATTAGCAGCTACTCAGGGCATGTTCTTCTCATGACAGATGGTGGATGTGAACCACAGAAGCACATTTAAAATCTCTGGTTGAGCATCATATATGTCATCCTGCACTCTGTTGGCCAAAGCAAGTCACATGTTCAAGTGCCAACGCAAGTGTTTGGAGACATGCGCCTCTGCCTGCTCCACAGGCCGGCACTGCAAAGTCACCATAATGAGCACGTTGATGTATTTCTATTATTCTCTTGTGAGGAAAGGGTAAAGTTGGGACCATGAACCTACCTTGTTAACCAGAAAATAATAAAATGTTAACAGAAATTAATTTTAGCAGAGTCAAATGTATCAATCTTTGCTTTTATGGTCTGTGCTTTCCAACTCTTAAGAAATTCTTCTCTGACCCAAAAAGACATTATTATTCTTTATTTTTCATACTTACGGCATTAGTCCAAGGTGTGGGTGAGGCAGGGATCCAGTTCTGAAGTCTTCTAATGGCTGACCAATTGCCCCAGCCCTGGTTTTTGGATAATGCATCCTGTTCCCACTGATCTGTAATGTCACGTTTGCCATTTATCCAGTGTTCATAAATGAGGGAGTGTCATCCTGTTCTCTCTACTCTGCTTCATTATTCTAGTCATTAACCTCTGTGCTAACATTGTACTTCCCAATTATTTGCTATTTAATCTTCATTTAGAATCAACTTGTCAAGTTCCACATATGTACACTAAAATGTCAATCAATATTTTATTTGGAATTTCTGTGGATTAAAGATTAATATGGGGAGAAAAAGGTCTTCAAGATAATGAATCTTCCTGTCTATGAACATAGAATAGCTCTTCATTTATTTGGGCCATCGTTAATTATACTCAATAAAATGTTATAATTTTCTTCTTAAAGACTGCTGTCGTTTGTTAAATTGATTCCTATGTATTTTATTTTTAGGCTATTTTAAATTATATAAATGTGACATTTTAACTACTGCTGTATATAGAATATAATCAATTCTTACATACTTAGCTCAAAGCCAGCAACCTTTAATATAATAGCTAACATTTGTATAATTCTCAGCATGAGCCAGGCACCTTCCTATACATCTTATATGTTTGAAAGGCATTCAATCTCACAAGGACTCTATGAGAGAGATATTAATAACTATTTACAGTTGAAGGAACTGAAGTCCAGAGAAGTGCAAAGAAGTTAAGTAAATTGGCCAAGGAAGGGGTGAAACTAGGATTCAAACTCATTGGACAATATCTAGGGCTATAACCACAACACTGTATCTGCTTCTTAACCTTGTTAATTAAGCTCTTGCATTAATTCTAATTATTTGCCTGTCTATTCTCTTAGATTTTCCATGCAAACAACAAAAACAATAAATGCTTCAAAAATCAACTAGCAAACACAAGGTTAACATCCTATTAAAGCAGTGCACAGGGTGTGTGGGGGGTAGGGGGAGGAGACACTTGATGAGGAACAGCATTCTTGGAGGGAATGGAATTTGCCAAACCCTGGGGGTTGCTGGTATACTCCCCGAGCAGCCAGGAATCTCAGACATAGCACCAGCCCAGTCAGGGCACCGTCAGAGCTGCCAGCAGGCTCCAGGGAGGCCTGAATTGGGAAACAGGCCCAGGGCCAAGACCCACAGTGCCAAATGACAAGCCTGTGCCATATCCACCCCCAGATTTGGGCTGAATCAAAGGGCCATCCGGGCCCCTCCCTTTTAAGTCAGGCCCCTGGGCTGTCCCCTGAGGCTGAAACGCAACAATCCCCCAGGCTTCTGATCCAAACAGGCTTGTGTTTGAAACCACAATATACTTGGCTCTGATTTCACACACATTACTTTCCTGGTGGTGCACAAAAAAGGAATTAGAAGAATGAAAGTGAGAGGTCTTGAGGAATGAGGAATTCTTTTTCCAGTCTAATGAATGAGGTTAACAAGTGGAAAAAGAAAACTGTTCTCTGTGAAGGGTGTCTGGAAGGGTTACCAAGCCACCATGATTAAAAGCAAATTAAAAGGCGATGTCACTCATTCAGCCTCTGTTACCCCTCTCAGCTCTGAGGGAAATGAGTATGCTTCAGGGGGCTGAGGAAGAGGTGGGGGAGCACTGTCCCCTCAGAGGTGGGGAGCTAACCATGAGGAAGTAGGGATACTGGCTTAAGCGTCTGTCTGTGGATGCCAAATGCTAATTTGTGAATTGGGGATTTAACTGAATGATAATTTTCCAAAACCCCACCCAAAATTGGACATCTATTCACACATTTCAATGGAATGTTTTCCAGTGCTTTGCAATGTGTGGGAAAAACAAAACAAAACATGACCTTGGGTTTGGGTCATGTTGAGTCACTTCGATTTCTCTAGCTTTTTCCTCAGTAAAATGAAGGTATGAACTAGATCAGGTCCTTCCCAACAAGGCTTTCTTGAATCCTCTAAAGCTTGGTATAGGTGGAAGGAAGGGAAATGGAAATACTAATGGAGCGATTTAGCCCATGTCTGCTTCTGTCATCTTTGACCTGCGCATTTTTAACACAACCAGGTTGAACAGTTCATTCTAACAAGCCTATTTCTGGGACATGCCGACTCTGCTTACAATTTTAGGTGACTCCAGAGGTCAGAGCCATGGCCTCTGCACTGGTGTGGATCATATTGCCACCTTGCAGGAAGGGTGGAAGGTTACTGCCAGCATGGTGTCTTTCTCAAGGTGACAGGGGAAGGCCTGTGACTCCATGTGGGTAGTGAGCACCCACAGGCTCTACGCTAGTAGCTTCAGGAGGTAGCCCCATGGCCTGTGCTAAGTGGGATTCCCACAGACCCACACCTGTATTTTCACAAATGCAGGTGAGTTTTTGCTTAAGATTCTGTAGCAATTTTTTCCTGTGAAAGCTTTTTTGAGCTCCAAAGTTTGGTTATGATGTTTTCTTATGTTTTCCAAAGCACCCTGGTTTATTCAACTGCCCTAGAACTTAAAATTGTTGGTGTGATTGCCTGTTCACCCACTCTTCGTGTATCCTTTCTCTGGTTTAGAGGTCAGGAAACATGGCTTTCACTAGTAATCCCCAGGACCTAGCAAAGTATCTGACATACAAAGGTGATTGTATTTTCCAAAAATAGCAACAGCTCTACTTCCAGTTTTATGTGTTCTTCCACAAACTTTCCACTCCCCATGATGTGGCAGAATCTATTTCCCCTCCCCTGAGATCGGCAGGGAGAGGGAGCGTGGACTCCATGACTGCTTCAGTAAGTATAATGCCACAGAAGGCTTCTCTTCAAAGGCTAGATTATAAAAAGCAATAAAGCTTCTGTCTGATGCTCTCTCCCTTGGGACCTTCATCCTTGCAACCAGCCACCAGGATCTGAGGAAGCATAAACGAAACCATGTGGAGAACAAATGATGTGCCTAGCCTACAGCCAACTTCAATCTCCAGACAGTGAAGGAGCCCTTACATGATTCCATCCTCTCGGCTTTACATTCTCCAGCTGAGGCCTCAGACATAGTAGGGTAGAGACTATTTATGCCCGGTGTGCCGCATCCAAACTCTCGGCCCACAGAATCTGTGAGCATATGAAATGTTTGTACTGCACCATTAAGTGTTGGGGTTGTTATGCAGTCATAGTAATCGGAACAATGATCAATGTTAGACTCTAAATACATTAGTGAATGGTCGGCCGTGGGTTCCGTCAGATCCCTGGACCCTCCTATAAGGTGGAAAAGAGAATAGGTATTCCAGGAAAGGGGTGGAGGTGTATTGTGTTCCTCTAAAGTCGTAAACGTAAATATCTACTATTCCACAGTAGAAAAGATTCATCTAAAAATCAGGGTCCTGTCAAGGTGTGAAAGGACATGGAGGAAACAAATGCATATTACTAAGGGAAAGAGGCCAGTCTGCAAAGGCCATACACTGTATGATTCCAACTAATATGACACTTTGAAAAAGGTGAAATGAGAGACAGTAAAACAGATATCAGTGGTTACCAGGGGCTAGTGGGGAAGGGATGAGTGGGCAGAGCACAGGGCAATTTTAGGGCTCTGAGACTATTCTATATGATGCTATTATGGTGGATACATGTCATCAGATATTTATCCAAACCCATGGAATGTTCACCTCCAAGACCGAGTGTGCAATGTAAACTACAGGCTCTGCGTGATGATGTGCTGGTGTCGGTTCTGAAATCATAACAAATGTACCCCTCTAGTGCAGAAGGAGGGGCGCCTGTGCTCACCTCGGGGCAGGGGTGATATGGGAGCCCCCTGCACTTTCTATTTAATTATATTTTTTCTTTCCATTCAATTGTGCTGTAAGCCTAAAACTCTCTAAAAAATAAAGGCTATAAAAAATGGGTCATTTAAATATCATCTTATTCATTTAAGTGCCCAGGGATTCCTCCTTCTCTCTAGGCAACCACATCCATATAAAATAGTGAACTTAATCTATCAGTTGTGTATTCTGACTCCTCCACTGACAGGCCATTCCCCTGTCTCTACCCTACTCTCCTGACCCTCCTTATTGAAATTAGGCCAATTAATAACCCCATGATGGCCTCTAAGTGAGGAAGGCATGTCAAAAGCTGAGACAGACCGAAAACTAGGCCTCTTGTGCCAAACAGTAAGGCAAGCTGCAAACGCAAAGGAAAAGTTCTTCAAAGTATTAAAAGTGTTACGCCAGTGAACATAAGAATGATAAGAAAGTGAAGCAGACTTACTGCTGATACAGAGAAAATTTGAGTGGTCTGGATAGAAGATCAAACCAGCTACAACATTCCCTTGAGCCAAAGCCTAATCCAGAGCAAGGCCCTAACTCTCTGCAGTTCTGTGAGGAAGCTGCAGAAGGAAAATTTGAAGCCAGCAGGGTTTGGTTCATGAGGTTTAAGGTAAGAAGCCGTTTCCAAAACATCAAAGTTCAAGGTAAAGGAACAAGAGCTGATGTAGAAGCTGCAGTAAGTTATCCAGAAGATCCAGCTCAGATCATTAATGAAGGTAGCTACACTGACCAATAGATTTCAGTGTAGATCAAACAGCCTTCTAATGGAAGAAGATTCCATCTAGGACTTCCATAGATAGAGAGGAAAAGTTGTTGCCTGGCTTCAAATCTTCCAAGAACAGGCTGACTCTCTTGTGAGGGGCTAATGCAGCTAGTGACTTAAAGTTAAAGTCAATTCTCATTTACCATTTGAAAAATCCTAAGGCCCTTAAGAATTATGCTAAATCTACACTTCCTGTGCTTTATAAATAGATCAGCAAAGCCTGGGTGAATGACAGCACATATGTTTACAACATGGTTTAATAAATATTTGAAGCCCACTGTCAAGACCTATTGGTCAGAAAAAAGATTCCTTTTAAAATATGACTGCTCATTGACAGTACACCCAAGAGCTCTGATGGAGAGGGACAATGAGACTAAAGTTGTTTGCATGCCTGCTAATATGACATCCACTTTGCAGGCTTTGGATCAAGTGGTCATTTCAATTTTCAAGTCTTCTTATTTAAGAAATACATTTTTATATTAATTATATAAGGCAGCTATAGCTGCCTTAGATTGTGATTCCTTTGATGGATCTGGGCAGTCAACCGAAAACCTCTGAAAAGTATTTACCATTCTAAATGCCATTAAGAATATTCATGAATTGTGGGAAAAGGTCAAAATATCAACATTAACAGGAGTTTGAAAGAAGTTGATTCCAACCCATACAGATGATTTTGAGGGGTTCAAGACTTTGGTAGAAGAAATAACTACACATGTGGTGGAAACAGGAAGAGAACTAGAATTAGAAGTACAGCCTGAAGATGTCACTGAATTGCTGCAATCTCATGATAAAACTTGAATGGATGAGGAATTGCTCCTTATGGATGAACAAAAAAGTGGTTTTATGAAATAGAAACTGCTCCTGGTAAAGATGCTGTGAAGCCTGTTGAAATGACAGTGAATTTAGAATATTATGTAAACTTAGTTGATAAGTAGCAGCAAGGTTTGGGAGGATAGCCTCCAATTTTGAAAGTTCTACTATTGGTAAAATGCTATCAAACAGCATCACATGTTATAGATAAATTTGTGAAAGTTAGAGTTAATCAATGGGGCAAACCTCAACGTCTATTTTAAGAAACTGCCACAGCCACCCCAACCTTCGGCAACAATCACCCTGATCAGTCAGTGGCCATCAACATGGAGGAAAGACACCCCCCCAGCAAAAACACTATAACTCACTGAAAGCTCAGATGATAGTGAGCAGTTATAAACATTGTTTAGACATAATGCTATTGCACACTTAATAGAGCAACAAATAGTATAAACATAACTTTCATATGCACTGGGAAACCAAAAAATTCATTTGACACCTTTTATTGTGATAATCACTTTATTGTAGTTGTCTGGAACAAACCCAAAATATCTCAGAGGTATGTTGTATCCATACGTCCACCATTCTGGAGGCTCTCCAAACCCCATCCTTTTGTTTTTTATGGAGGCTTCATTACATAGGCATGTTTGATTAAATCATTGGCCACTGGCAACCGATTCAACCTCCAACCCTCTCCCCTCCCTGGGGACCAGGGGATGGGACTGAAAGTTCCAGCCCTCTAATCACAAGGTTGCACTCCTGACAATTACCTCCCATCCTTAGGTTACATATGGACTTCCCCAAAGTCACTTCATTAACATAACAAAAGACACCTTTCACTTAGGAAATTTCAAGGGTTTTAGGAGCTCTGTGCCAGGAATAGGAAGACCAAATACATGTTTCTTATTATAACTCACAATATCACACTTAGCTTTTGGTGTACTACTTGAATCATTCCCAAATCCTCCATCGGAAACATAGGTCTTTTCTCAATATGTTCTAATGGTGTAAAAATTTGGGAGGGAAGATATCCTTCCCAGAGCCCTTGCTCCTCCTGCTACAATCTGGACTGCAGCTCTCTAAGCATCATGCATAGCGGCTGCTCTGGGATTTCCTTTTACAACCTCAATTTTCCTTTCTGTTCTTCTCCATATTGGATCTTCCTTTTTCCCACCCTGTGACATGACCTTTCTTGTTTTACACTTTCATTTTGAGTGAGTACATCCTTCAGTAGCTTCTACACCATGAATGTCTAAAAAATTAATTCACCTTTGTACATGACTGATAGTTGGGTTATGTAAAGAATTCTAAGTTACAAGTATTTTTCACTTAGATATTTGAAGGCATTGCTTTTCTGGCTTCCAGTATAGCTGTTGAGAAGTCTGATATTTATTTTTTGAGTGAGACCTGTTACTCCTCTCTGGATGTGTTTAAAATCCTTTTTTTGTCCTTGGAAGTTCCAAATTTTATTATGGTGTATCTTGGTGTGGGACTTTTAAAACCCATTATGCAGGGAACTCAGGGAGGCCTATCAATATAAAAACTCATATCCTTTAGTTCTTGAGGAATTCTCTTGAATTACTTTTTGAATAATTTCAATCTCTCCATTTTTCTCTCTTTCCTCTTTCTAGAACTCCTAATTTATTTGAATATTATAATATTTGATCTGGTCTCCAAATTTTCTTCTTTATTTCCCCTTAATTTTCCACCTCTGATATTTCTGCTGCTTTCTGGCATATTTCCCAACTTTATCTTCCAAACTTTCTATGGTATTTTGCATGTCTGATGTCATAGCTTTAATTTTCAGGAGTTTAATTTTTGATTAACTTTTATATAATCTCTTTTTATCTTTATATAACCTCTTTTCCTTCTCTTTATATCCCCTGAGCATATTATTTACAACTTTTTGATGCTTTCTTCTGAATCCTGGCATTATTTCTGTTTCTACTGAACTCTTTAAAAAAGTTTTTGTTTTGATCTCAGTTTTCCTATTAGAAAGTTTCCTCAGACATTTGGTTACACTTAGCTCCATCTCATAGTATTGAGGCACTAAAAAACGGACAGGAAGCTATGGTGTGTGTGTGTGTGTGTGTGTGTGTGTGTGTGTGTGTGTGTGTGTGTGTGTACACACATGTGGAATTAAGGTGATGGGGAGCTTGCCCGTGGGTGGAATTTTCTGCAGGGTGATCTTGCTGGGCTGTTTCATTAGGAGACTCCCATTTGTCAGACTCTTTGGGTCTTTTTTGTTAATCTAGTCATTTCCCCAGAGAGGAATCCTCCAGTCTTTGATCTGAGGGATACAAACCTGACAGTTACGTTCTGAGACTGGAATGGAGGAAAGGAGATAGGGTTCACAGTTTAGGAAGTAGAATTCCACTTGATCCTCAGTTTCCTATATGGTGTCCTGCCCTAAATGTCACTGAATTTCAGAATCTCTCTGGCTTACTTTCTTTAGAGAATCAGCCTCTGGACTTCTGACGCTGGAGACAGATGGACGGCAGATCTTGGTGGGGGTGTCTGTGTGCATTTTACACAGTTATAACTCTCTTGTGTTTTCAGCCTCACTTTCACCCAAGAGCCACTAACTTTTGAGTCTTTCCAAGGTTCTGTGACTCAATCAGTCTGCCTCCAGGCTGACGTTAACATTGCTTTAGTTTCCTTCTCTCAGTTAAGTCATTAATCACTTGTCCATATGCTTTCCAGCTTCCAAAATATTTTTTTTCCTACCTTTTCTCTTTGTCCTTATAGATACCAGTGGTGTGCCTTCAGGCAGCTCATCCATCTTCTCTGAGGTGCAGTTTTCTGATACGTAGAACAATCAAGCCTACTTCACAAGGCTGACATGATGCCTAGCATGAGCTTTTTCAGGCCAAAGGATGGCAGAGCTTCTTCTACAGCTACCAGCTCCCCCTGATGTCAAGCTATAGGGTCTCCACTTGCTGACTGCACCATATAGATACATCACCACCACCACCACTTCCCTTTCTAAGCTCTGTCCTGTCCAACTTCAAAACTTGTTAAGAATACAGTACCCCGTGTAGCCCTATAGCTATCAGAGGTTCTTTCATGCCCACCGCCCTCTCCATGACCACTAAAGTTGCACCCTAAAGGGCATAAGCATCTTAAAGCATTCTGAATATAGGTATCCACATACATACATGCAGTGCATATATATATATATGTAAATATACATACATACAATATCCAGGTTCCCAAGAAAACTAATTGTTCAGCTGGGGTTACCCATTTCTGCCTGAGGCACCAAACTTTATTAAATTCCCTCCAAAGCAGAAATAAAAGGCAGTAAACAAATTATTCTGCTATCACAGAGAAAGCCAACAGACCCAACAAAGTTTGGAAGCACCTGGCTGATACAACAGTTACTGTCCCTTTTTCCTTTGGGAATGCTTTATTCTTGGAAGATTGTTAACAATTTCTTCCCTGCTTTTGGTGTCTAGAATAATGTGTCATTGAGACATCCCAAGGTTTGAATGACTAACAGCTGATGATAATTGAATATTTTCTGAGAGGTGGAATGGGAGATGTATTTTATATATGTCATAATCTCTGCCATACTTCCTTTCTGTGGTATCTCCTTATTAATGACTCCCCCATTATTAGAATTTTTGATGGCCAGGAGAGTGACCCTTAGGGTTCAGAGACAGGAAGAAAACCTTCTCTTAGGTTTTATTTATAATAATTATGAGAATAATGATAGAATTTGTAATAATAATCAACACATGTAATTAACAATTATAATTCATTTACACATATTACCTCATTTATGTCTTAGTGTTTGACATATTACTTTATTTACATCTTTTTAAATATGTCTAAATATACTTTATTTATCTATGCTGTGTAAGGTAGGTTCTAGGATTATCATTCTGATGATACAGACAAGGAAGGAAGGGTACCCAGGATAGTGATCTACCTGAAGTCACAGAGGCGGTAGCAGAGAGAGGACTTGAACCCGAGCAGCCCAGCTCTAGAATCCGCCCTCTTCACCACTAGGCCATTACCTTTCATTATTCTCATGCAATCCAGTCCGAGCAGAATAAGCTCCCCATGTATATGAACCGAGCAGGAGATGTTCACAAACTCTCAGAAGACTCTAGGCTCTGAACTCCAGGTCCCAAATGCCTGCATCCTCTTTTTCCAGCAGGGGGCGCCTGGAGGCCACATTTCCTAGTTTCCCTCTTAGGAACAGATGCCTCAGCGATTGAGAACCAGAACTCCTGAACCTTACTGGGAAGAATCATGTTAAAACTTCGTCTACCATACTTGAAGTATTTATAGTGTACTAGACAAAGGAATGACCCCATACATAGGAATAATAAAGGGAAAGTTTCCACTACAATTCTTGGAAGACCTGCAATGGGCATTGAAAACCCTACGTCCAATAAATCTGCATAGGCCCCGAGCTTATGCAGCACTTCCTGACTCCAGATAAACCACAGACGCATTAGAGGTAGAGATTTTTCTTACCACACTCAGAAAGCATGCTACTCAAACCTGCCCCAGCTCTCGGGGTGGCCTTGAACACATCAGTGATCCCACCCTGTCGGTAAGGTTATGGAGTTGTGTTGTACTCACCGCCTGGCTCCTCTGGAGCTGTTGCTGAGGTCGTTTCTCTCTGGTAGCCTTTGTCTGCAGAAGATTAGTTCAGAGGTGCAACGAAAGCCAAACGTCAACCTGCACCATAGACAGAAATGCCAGGAGACCAGGTTTGGCAGAATTTGTGCCTTTCATAACAGAGGGAGGAGAAGGGCTCTGTGAGGGGCCTGTACCCTTTCGCAGGTGCCCCCTTCACCCCTGCAGTACTCTGCATTCAGCATTGGATGAGAGGCCTAACTTTTAACAGGAGCCTCTTAGACTAAGAGCAGGGACAGAATTGATTGCCCAGGGAATGCAAGCTTTTCCAACATCCCCTACATTCCGCAGCCACCCCGGGGAGCCTTAGCTCATCAGCCCCTCTAAGTGATCTCTTTTCTGTATATACTTTGGTATAATAAATCCAATTCAAAATTAAGTGCAGAGAAAATAGAGAAATATCCCAATGCCAGCCTCCAGGCACGGGCTATGGAAGATCCCAGGTTCAGATTTTAGTTCTGCCTCAGATGGACTGAGCAACCCTAGGCAGGTTATTTACGCTCTCCATACTGCGGCTTTCTCATGTGTAAAATGAAGATAATAAAACTCACCTCATAGGGTCATCGAGCACATCCAGTGAATTAAGGCATGTAAAGATTAAGCACAGTGCTTAGCATGTAGAAAGCACTCAATAAATCATAGCTGTTGTGATTAAACCTATTCACGCAGGCCAGCACTTTGCGGGAAAGGAATCTTGCACTCTCTCGGTACTGTGATCTTTATTGGTACCAGGGCAGTTTTTTCAGCTCTGGGTGACATTGGCAAACTTTCTGTCTTTCTCCAAGAACACAATGCCCCCATTACCTCCTCCAAACTGCAAACCCCTTCCTTCCAGATAGTTAACTAGATGCCATGCGGAAGTTTTCTCGAATTGAGTCCTGGACATTTATCCTCATGACTAACTGCCTTGAAGTTGAGGTCAGCTGAAGTTCAAGAGGGCCTCAATTCTGACTTTTATTGTTTATTGATTTGTGGCATTTATAAGCCAAAGTGTTCGGCCTCCAGGGCCAAGTCTGCAGGCACAACAATGCGCCCTTCTCCGGTGGCCCTGTTTACCTTCCGGGAGCAGGCAGGGTGTGGCCAGAACTTTTCGGGTGGTAAGAGCACTGGGGTGTGGTGAGAAGGCCGGTGTGGCCGGCCAGGGCAGGCTTTGGAGAAAGCAGCCGGCAAACAGGACATGGCAGCCCTGGTCTGAAGGCGGAGGCCCCTGTGTGGGTCCGCTGAGGGAACTGAGGTTCTCTCCGCCTCAAACACCACCACTGTAATTACTGAGTAGTTATTAGCCACACATGGCACTCCACACGTGGCACCCCACACCTGGAACCCCACAGCTGTCCTTTAATGGTTCGGATCACGGGCCTCTTATGGATCCCGGCATTACCACTCACTAGCTGTGTGACCTTGGGGACTTGACTTAACCTCTCTGCTCCTCGACGCCCTCACCCTAAGAAGTGGGATGGTTAAAGCACTTCCTTGTGGTCAGGGCTGAAGACTCCCACCGGACCCCACAGCCAGGGTGCTGCAGCTGGGGCGAGCCCAGGTCGAGGAGGGTAGAATTAGAGCATGGGATGTTGGAGTAGGGGAATTCATCTTAGAGCCTTCAGGGATGCTGGTTCCAGGTGTGAGTATACAAAGCTAAGGATCCAGGGAAGCATCAACCAGAGAAGGGATTAAAAATAAGATATAATGTGAATGTATCAACCTCTCCTGATCAGAACTTAGACCCTTCTGGGCCTGGCTGAGATCCTGAAAGAAAATAAACCAACTGACAACAGCAGTAATTGAGCAGAATTTTGAAAACCAAACTACAGCCTGCTGAGGTCAGTGCGAATACAGCTGAGCTACATAAAATAGTGTATGTACCATAAGAAGGCTTTCAATCAAGTAAATTTTTTTTTTTTGTAAATTGTTTTTTAAAAAAGGCAGGAAAAGCATCTCCCTCTTCAGGTTATTGGAAGATAAAGTGAGAAAGCCCTAGAATAGTTTCTGGCCCAAGGTAATGTTGAGTAAGTACTAGCAATTTACCAATGTACATCTCACATGCATGATTTCACACCATTCTCATAGCAGTCCTGTTAAATAGGTCTACAGAGAGAGGCTTAGGGCACACTGCAAGAAGCAAGTAAAACTGGGATTCGACCCCTGGATTATCTGATTCTGAATTCCAAACTCTGAATCTCAAATTCACTGTGTCTTACTGCCTTCCTACCAAGTTCATCTGAAAAGACGCTGACAGAGTGCCTTACTATGAGCCAAGCCACTGTGACCTTACTAAATCGGTTGAGAGTTCCAGTGTAACTCAGTTCAGAAGGACTTACATAGCTCTTCTGATGGCCAGGGGCTGGGTCCTGCATCTGCCTCCATGAGTCGGGAGTTGGTCTTGGCCCCAAGGAGCTCACTGGCCAACGTGCCTACAGACAAGCCCGTGTTGTGATCAAGTACCTTTCCAAGTCTAATGATTCTCTCTGCTTGCAATTCCATTTGGACAATTTCTTGAACATCCTTACCTCTTTTGAGGGCCTTAACTAAAAACATCTACCCCGTTTTGCCTGAAATTCCCACTTTGAGGTTTGAGGCCTAAAGTAGGTTCTTACATAAAATGAATTGGGAGAGAGACACTGATCATCCATTTATTAGTTAGTTTATCCTTGAAGGACTTAGAAAGATGTGATAAGGGTTTTGAGGAAAGGAAAAGCTTGTGGGGTATCTACTCTTCTTAGGCACAGGCTTCCTCTAAGCAGTGGACTTTGGAAAATAGCTGCCAGATTCTGGAAAAGAGATCATGAAAATGGTACTCACTGAGAAACTAAGGAGAAAGTAGTTGATGAGATGGGCTGTCTGCAGGTGGAACCCGCCTCGAGACGCGCTGGAGGCTGCTGCCCCGGGGGTCGTAAAACACCAAAAGCAAATCCATGCATTTATGAAATGGAATACTCTGTAGACACTATGAGGGACCGTGGGTGAAGATGAAACAAACGCCAGCCCCTGCCCCTAGCTAACTCCCAGAATAATCTGGATTTAAATGTAAACAAGGGAAAGTGTTACATAACCAAACGAATTAATCTGAGGGTTTAAATCCCTGACATGACAATGAAAGTGGGTGGCCAGTATCTTACTACACTGATGGACAGTGACTGCATTGGGGTATGGGTGGGGACTCGATAATATGGGTAAATGTAGTAACCACATTGTTATTTCATGTGAAACGTTCATAAGCGTGTATATCAATAATATCTTAAAAATAAAATTAAGTTGTCAGCATGGAGTCCTAGAAAGGGAGCATTTGACTCCATTCCCTTAATGCTCAGCCAGGCCCCAGAAGGGTCTAAGTTCTGATCAGGAGAGGTTGTCTGGGCCAGAGGAAGCTTTTTTGAACTCTCCAGACCTGGTTAAATTTGTCATGTGAGTGCTTACAGAGGCGTCCTCTGTGCCCAGGGTTATTCTAGGCACTGGAGGTCTGGTGGTCCACTTAATTCTCATCAGAAGCACATGGAATAGATGAACTGTCCATCCCTAAACTCCAAAATCTGAGGCCCTGAGGGTCAGGTAACACATTCAGGGCAAGTATCCCCTACAACTGGTTAGGCAGCAGGGGCGGCTGCCTGGCCCTTGGGCCCCTGCTCTGACCACAGTGCCAGCAGTTCTTCTGCAGGCACCAAAGGAGCCCTCTCACGAGGGTTTGGCTTCCATGGTCACTTGATCCTGGGCAGGTAGGACACAGTCCAGGCATGCCTCTCATTGCAATTTAATTATAGGGGTTTGGATTTATACCCTAGTCTCATATAAATGTGGGCCCCTTGCATCGGCTTCCCTGACACTTCAGAGTGCTCAGAAGAAAGTCAGATTTCCTACAGGAACACGAAAGGACAAAACCCCAAAGTGAGTGAGTCAGGGTCCCATCGCAAAGCAGATGGTACGAGATCATACAGCAGCAGGATCAGGACCAGGACCCAGTTTCCTTGCCTTTAGTCATGAGAGCTCAGAGGGCCGAGGATAAGGATCCTGGGAGCTCAGAGGGTGGAGGATAAGGCTCCCAACCCCACCGACTTCCAAGCCCTAGAGGTAGTAGAGCAGGGCCCAGGGGATACAGTTCTGGTCAGAAAGGAGTTTGGGTTTGACAAAGTCTTATGGGAATAGGGGCTTCAGAGGAAGAAGATGCCTCTAGAGCATAAGATACCTGAGAGAGCCAGAAAGCATTCACTGCTTCAGTTCAGCTCACCTCACTTCACCTCCGCTGAACTCAGATCAACATACTCAACTACACATTTACTGTGTGACAGGTGCTGGGCTGGAAGCTCCGAATACAACAGTGAAGACACACTGTTCACCTGCCTCCAAGAAGTTTATAGTCTAAAGACAGAGACAGATAAAAACACAACTAAATCAACATTTACTTACAATCTCCAGTGCATGCCATCAGCCATTTGTGACAGAGAATAAAGGAGGAGAGCTGCTTTCGATAGGAGGCCCTTGAAGGAAATGACTCTCCTCTTGGGCTTGCAGGATGAGGATCCTCCAGGGGAAAGTGGCTGCCGATTGATTAGCAGCTCTCCTCTGCAGTTCTCCCTTCTCCAGAATCAGCACTCCCTACTCCTTATTGCTTCATTCAACCCCAATGCTTCTAAAACATTTACAAAAAAGTTATTGTGTCTGGATTTTCCAGTTTTTCCTGACAGAAGCTTTGGTCTGCTGAAGGCTACTCTAGCCTTCATAGAAGTGGAAGTCACATGGCTGTGACTTTCACACATTTCTTTCTTTTTTAACTACACAGGTTATGCACTGGTGAATATGTTTATACAAATTAATTCAAAATAGGAGTAGATGGAGGAAATCGTGACAGCTCTCTGCCCTCTTCAAGGCTTTCTGCCAATAAATAACAGTTAAATGTGAACCCTTCTTATCTTCTTTCATGTCTGTCCTCCATGTGAAGTTGGGACACTCCTGGCCTCTCTCTTTCTCTCACTTTCTGGAGAGGAAGGAGGTGGCTTAGTTTGGTGCATTTGGGAACACAACCGGGCATGCTCAGTCCTGGTTTCCCTTTCTTCCTCCTGGGAGTGAGCTGCCTGCAAGAAATACAAGTTCTCCTGAGCCATAGTTTTACTAAGTGATCCTCACTTCCACCCTCTTCTCCCAGCTCAGGAAGGCCACTACCAGCCCTATGGTGTCCTCATGGGGACGGTAAATTGGCCCAAGCCTGGGCTTTAATTAGCTGCCCATCTGGACCTCACACTAAGCATAGCCTCCAGCTTAGCCTTTATCAGTAAAAAAGGGACTATTTTGACATGTCTACATCTGACATGCCTTTGGTGGGACCTAATTCACACACCAATCTCAGCTGCAAGAGAGTGTAGAAAACGCGGTGTTTAGTTTTGCCAAGCTCTGTAGCACAGGGAGGCATGTTTGAAAATGGCAGCACAGTGTGCAGAAGGACAGTTCACCATGCCCATCACACATTAGTAGCCTGTATGACAGCTTATCTCTCATCTATATCCTAGAGCAGTTAATTAATGTTTGAATTACCCTAATTAGAAACCCCAAGTGGAGGTATGTGGCTAAGTATTAAAGTTGTATCATCTCCCTCTATTCCCCGGAGCCAACTGAATTTTACCATAAGAACCTGACAGTGGTCGCCTGGTCAAATTAATTTAAATCAATTTGTAAGATTCCTAGAAATTAGATATAGATATCCACTTATAAAATTTTGATAAAACTTCCTAAAGTTAGTTACTTTCTAAAAGTTCTTATCAATCCTCCCATTAACAGTGGTCAGGAATGTCCTTCTAACCTCAGCAACTCTGGGGTGTTTATCTTCTTTTCATCCAGATGTCCTCCTTATTCATTCTGAAAACCCAAGTAGTATGTAGTGAATATAATAACTATGGCTTATTAAGAAAGTCCCATATTACTCTAAGCACTTTACAAACACTCTTTCAGTTAACTCCGACAACCCCATCAGAGATAAACCGCCCCTGTTCTACAGACCAGGCAACCGAAGCACAGAGAGATTAGAAAGCTTGCTGGATGTTCGGAATGGGAGGGGACAAAGCAGAATCGTGAACAAAGGCAATCTGTTCCAAGGCTTGCAGACCAGAGGTGTCAAAAAAAAAAAAAAGAGAGAGAGAGAGAGATTTAATGGCAAAGGTTGTTGTTTTTTTAAAAGTAGTATTTAGTTGGTATTTGATTATTCAAGTGGTATCTTAAAGTCATAGTTATGAATATCAAGTTCCCTAACCTTCCAAGTAGTGCAGAAATAAAGGCTTGTTTTTTAGGAGGAAAATCATCCTTAGGATTTAAGGAGCTTCCTATGCTCTCTAACTGGATCACATTGATTTAATGGCCCCTGAACTGTGAGGTGAGGTAGAATTGCCTCCATTTTAGAACACAAGGAGAAGACCAAAGGTCTCCAGTTTCCAAGCAGCAGTCCAAGATTCCAATCGACAGACTCAGCTCCTGACTTAAAGTTTGCCCTTGTGGAGGTAACTCAGGAGAAGACACAAAGGTGTGTTGTGTGTGTGTGTGTGTGTGTGTGTGTGTGTGTGTGTGTGTGTGTGTGTGTGTGTGTGTGTGTGTGTGTGTGGCAGGAGAGTAACAGCAGTCTGGGGAAGCTGGCCCTGGCCATCACTTCTTGGAACACCAGGAGACTTTAAAAGATGATGAGTTCATACTTTGCCAGGACCAGCCCTGGAGATAATGATTTCATTTATTTAGTATAAGATAATGAGGACTCAGTAGGTTCCCTCTGTCCTCTCCTCCCTCCCACCTCCACACCTACCATATCCCATCCCACTTAGCTCCAAAAGTACCACTCTCCTTTGTTGAGTCAGGGTCCCCAATGGGGAGACCAGAGACTCTGCACTTTCTAACAGGGTCTGCAGTTGAGTTTATCTGCCGGTTTGCAGCCGGGTAGGGTCAGAGGTGGATTTACGGTGAAGCTAATGAATTTTAAGGGATTCATTTGCAGGCCCCTTCCAAGTTCTGGGAGGGCACCAGTGTCATGCTCGCTTGCCATTTGTTTTTGTGCAATTTACAAAAGAATGACATTTTAACTGCAATTGGTCAAGATTGCTGTTTTGTTCCTTTCTGATTTCTGCTTGTGTTAATGGGACCGGAGTAGCTGCGGGCACTCTTGGGATTCACCTGCAGAACTATTAACTGGGAAATTTAATTTTATTTGGGCTTAGTAGGATACATTCATGTTTTCACAGTACTTCCATGCTGAGTTATTGTCAGCTCATCCCTGTGTGGGAATAACATCCAGGAATACTTTTACCACCCACTAGGCTGGCTCCACCTGCATGGAAACATGAAGCTCAGGCATCAGAGGTTGTATTACAGTAAGTGTGTCTTGTGGCATCTTGTGGAAGAGAAATGAGGTTTGAAATGTACAGGGTCAGAAGCTAATCCATGGAAAATTCATCTAGTCCTCAGGCATGTAAAATCATCAGCCGGGACTCAGTTTTCAATACTTGGTCTAACCAGAACTTCTTTCCTGTGAAGAACCTGCTCAATAATGCAACAAATAAAATGATAAATGAAACATGTATGTCCTCCCTTTTGGATGGACTTACATGAAACAGATTTTTTTCAGAACTTGTTTTTATAGGGTTCAAAACTTTAGCAGTCTCAACAAAAGCAAGTACATCTGTGTGAAATCATGTTTTATGCATCCAATTATTAATAATAAAAAACAAATTTTAATCAATCATACCAGAGGAAAGGCTGACTTATCTTTATACCTTCTCCCTGCTAAAAAAATCATGAAATATTGTCATAAGAAAATGCTATAAAAGACTATGCAGCCAAAAAGTGTAGAAAACAAGTATTACAGAGATGGTCAGGCAGTTCTAAGAGACAGTATGGTTTCTTTTTAGATTTTGAAATATTTACCCTATCAGCTTTTAAAATTTATGATTTTTTGTGATTTCTTTTCTCATTTGAAATAAATATTCACAATCACAGCTGAATCTGTGCTCATATTTTTATATTATTTTTCTTAAGAGCCCCTCTTAAGAAAGCTTCAAGTTCCACAAAACCTATATCAGCTCTGACTAAATTATCCTGCATTTCTGAGATTTACTTCCCATATGGCTGCTGGCCCATCCCTGCCAACCCATCTCTGTTTTTCCTCCTACCCCTTCCAATAAGGTTGCATTTCTCCTTGATTTTTTTGTCATTCTCATTTACCAAGATAATCTCCTATTTAATTCCAGCCAACTTGTCTTTCCACGAATTCAATTCTTGTAAAATCAGCAGCACAGACTTTTGCGAGGCCTGGCAGGCAAAATTCTTGTAGGCATATTAAATGGGGTCTAATTAAAAGCCCAAATGCAACCAATTGTTTCACTCCATTCTTTATTGGGAAGAGAGGCCTTTAAAAGAAATTAGCCAGATGACTCTTTCTGTCATTTTGAATATTCAGTTCTACCATTTGCTCACCATTTTATTTTTAATAAAAATAAAGTTTTGATTAGTAACCTTGGAAGCTTCTGTTCATTGAAAAAAAATATGTGCAACAAACCTAGGCTGGGGATTGCACAAGCTTATGTGTGTTTCTAAGATAGTTGAGGGAACATAGCTGGTAGAGGAGTTACAAGACAAGACATTTTACAAACATTTTCCAGTCTGATTTTTTTTCTGCATGGAATTGAGTTCTCATGTATAGACTAATGATGACCTTATGCTCTGAGCTGGGGCCGAAGTCTCCCTTCTTCCTTTCATTGTTTTCCCCGTTTCCTTAGTTCCTACTGTCATTCTCCTACCTCCACCGATACACACTTCAAGTTGTAACCTTGAATATGCATGTATTCTTATAAAACATGTAGTTTTGTTTCGGATATATATGTGTACCTAATTTACATGAATGGTGTGCGATATTAATATTGTTTCTTACTTTTCTCATTCAACACTCTTACGGGGATCTATCAATATTGATTTACATGTAGTTTTTGGATAATCCTTGTACAGATGCTGGAAATACCTTCTTCCATTCTGTTAACTATTACTTTGCTGAAAGAAATGAGTTTTGGTGCAATCAAATCCTTTGAAATCTTACTCTGTGGTTTATACATTTTCAGTCTTGTTGAAGAAATCTCTCCTCCCCCTACATTTTCTTCAGTTAGCTTTCAAGTTTTTCTTTTATACCAGACACCCATCTCTGTATATGATATAAGTAGAAAATCCAGCTTATTTTTCTCCATATAGTGATCCAGTTCTTTTTGAGTCATTTCCTAGATAGCCTTTCCCCCGTTAATGTGAGGTATGACTTTTCTTACATATAAGAGTCCTTGCATATCAGGATGTATTTCTGATTTGCCTATTCAGTTTCATTGATCTATTTCCCCCTTCCTACTCTACTGTATTGCTAAAACAAAATCACAAATATCTGGAAATGGAATAAATACTACCAAATAACTCTTGGGTCAAAAAATAAAAAATCGTATGACCGTCTGACACATGCAAGTATGCAGGCCCAGTGGTGGACTCTACTGGGTACTACGAGCAGCCTTAACTCCAGGATGGGGCCGGGAACCCTCCAGCAACATGTCTTGGCTTTGTTCCTCTTTTTAAAGGAAACTTTTCACTGGGAAATATAAGCCAGACCTAAGAATTATAAGCCCAGATCTCCCATTTCTTTATAATTACTAGTACCCAGGTATGATTCCATGCTTTTTACATTATTAAGGGAAGATAAAATCATCAATAACTCTTCTTCCACTTTTAAAAATGAAATTTCCTAAGTGACAGAATGTGGAAAAAAAGTGGGACTCTAGAGTAAGTGTGGGAAGAAAATGAGAAAAAGATCTCCAGGAATGAAACAATGTTAAAAGAACTGTGTGACCAATCCAAAAGGAACAATATCCGTATTATAGGGGTTCCAGAAGAAGAAGAGAGAGGAAAGAGATGGAAAGTATCTTAGAAGAAATAATTGATGAAAATTTCCCCAAACTGGGGGAGGAAATAATCGAATAGACCACGGAAATACACAGAACCCCCAACAGAAAGGATCCAAGGAGGACAACACCAAGACACATAATAATTAAAATGGCAAAGATCAAGGACAAAGAAAGAGTTTTAAAGGCAGCTAGAGAGAAAAAGGTCACCTATAAAGGAAAACCCATCAGGCTAACAGCAGACTTCTCGACAGAAACCCTACAGGCCAGAAGAGAATGGCATGATATATTTAATACAATGAAACAGAAGGGCCTTGAACCAAGGATACTGTATCCAGCATGACTATCATTCAAATATGACGGTGGGATTAAACAATTCCCAGACAAACAAAAGCTGAGGGAATTTGCTTCCCACAAACCACCTCTACAGAACATCTTACAGGGACTGCTCTAGATGGGAGCACTCCTAGAAAGAGCACAGCACAAAACACCCAACATATGAAGAATCGAGGAGGAGGAACAAGAAGGGAGAGAAGAAAAGAATCTCCAGACAGTGTATATAACAGCTCAATAAGCGAGCTAAGTTAGGCAGTAAGATACTAAAGAGGCTAACCTTGAACCTTTGGTAACCACAAATTTAAAGCCTGCAATGGCAATAAGTACATATCTTTCAATAGTCACCCTAAATGTTAATGGGCTGAATGCACCAATCAAAAGACATAGAGTAATAGAATGGATAAAAAAGCAAGATCCATCTATATGCTGCTTACAAGAAACTCACCTCAAACCCAAAGACATGTACAGACTAAAAGTCAAGGGATGGAAAAACATATTTCAAGCAAACAACAGCGAGAAGAAAGCAGGGGTTGCAGTACTAATATCAGACAAAATAGACTTCAAAACAAAGAAAGTAACAAGAGATAAAGAAGGACACTACATAATGATAAAGGGCTCAGTCCAACAAGAGGATATAACCATTCTAAATATATATGCACCCAACACAGGAGCACCAGCATATGTGAAACAAATACTAACAGAACTAAAGGGGGAAATAGACTGAAATGCATTCATTCTAGGAGACTTCAACACACCACTCACCCCAAAGGATAGATCCACTGGGCAGAAAATAAGTAAGGACATGGAAGCACTGAACAACACAGTAGAGCAGATGGACCTAATAGACATCTACAGAACTCTACATCCAAAAGCAACAGGATATACATTCTTCTCAAGTGCACATGGAACATTCTCCAGAATAGACCACATACTAGGCCACAAAAAGAGCCTCAGAAAATTCCAAAAGATTGAAATCCTACCAACCAACTTTTCAGACCACAAAGGCATAAAACTAGAAATAAACTGTACAAATAAAGCAAAGAGGCTCACAAACACATGGAGGCTTAACAACACGCTCCTAAATAATCAATGGATCAATGACCAAATCAAAATGGAGATCCAGCAATATATGGAAACAAATGACAACAACAACACTAAGCCCCAACTTCTGTGGGACACAGCAAAAGCAGTCTTAAGAGGAAAGTATATAGCAATCCAAGCATATTTAAAAAAGGAAGAGCAATCCCAAATGAATGGTCTAATGTCACAATTATCGAAATTGGAAAAAGAAGAACAGATGAGGCCTAAGGTCAGCAGAAGGAGGGACATAATAAAGATCAGAGAAGAAATAAATAAAATTGAGAAGAATAAAACAATAGCAAAAATCAATGAAACCAAGAGCTGGTTCTTCGAGAAAATAAACAAAATAGATAAGCCTCTAGCCAGACTTATTAAGAAGAAAAGAGAGTCAACACAAATCAACAGTATCAGAAATGAGAAAGGAAAAATCACGACGGACCCCACAGAAATACAAAGAATTATTAGAGAATACTATGAAAACCTATATGCTAACAAGCTGGGAAAACTAGGAGAAATGGACAACTTCCTAGAAAAATGCAACCTTCCACGATTGACCCAGAAAGAAACAGAAAATCTAAACCGACCAATTACCAGCAACGAAATTGAAGCGGTAATCAAAAAACTACCAAAGAACAAAACCCCCGGGCCAGATGGATTTACCTCGGAATTTTATCAGACATACAGGGAAGACATAATACCCATTCTCCTTACAGTTTTCCAAAAAATAGAGGAGGAGGGGATACTCCCAAAGTCATTCTATGAAGCTAACATCACCCTAATACCAAAACCAGGCAAAGACCCCACCAAAAAAGAAAACTACAGACCAAAATCCCTGATGAATGTAGATGCAAAAATACTCAACAAAATATTAGCAAACCGAATTCAAAAATACATCAAAAGGATCATACACCATGACCAAGTGGGATTCATCCCAGGGATGCAAGGATGGTACAACATTCGAAAGTCCATCAACATCATCCACAAACATCATCAACAAAAAGAAAGACAAAAACCACATGATCATCTCCATAGATGCTGAAAAAGCATTTGACAAAGTTCAACAGCCATTCATGATAAAAACTCTCAGCAAAATGGGAATAGAGGGCAAGAACCTCAACATAATAAAGGCCATCTATGATAAACCCACAGCCAACATTATATTGAACAGCGAGAAGCTGAAAGCATTTCCCCTGAGATCGGGAACTAGACAGGGATGCCCACTCTCTCCACTGTTATTTAACATAGTACTGGAGGTCCTAGCCACGGCAATCAGACAAAACAAAGAAATACAATGAATCCAGATTGGTAAAGAAGAAGTTAAACTGTCACTATTTGCAGATGACATGATACTGTACATAAAAAACCCTAAAGACTCCACCCCAAAACTACTAGAACTGATATCGGAATACAGCAAAGTTACAGGATACAAAATCAACACACAGAAATCTGTGGCTTTCCTACACACTAACAATGAACCAACAGAAAGGGAAATCAGGAAAACAACTCCATTCACAATTGCATCCAAAAAAATAAAATACCTAGGAATAAACCTAACCAAAGAAGTGAAAGACTTATACTCTGAAAACTACAAGTAACTCTTAAGAGAAATTAAAGGGGACACTAACAGATGGAAACTCATCCCATGCTCATGGCTAGGAAGAATTAATATCGTCAAAATGGCCATCCTGCCCAAAGCAATATACAGATTTGATGCAATCCCTATGAGACTACCAGCAACATTCTTCAATGAACTGGAACAAATAATTCAAAAATTCATATGGAAACACCAAAGACCCCGAATAGCCAAAGCAATCATGAGAAAGAAGAATAAAGTAGGGTGGATCTCACTCCCCAACTTCAAGCTCTACTATAAAGCCATAGTAATCAAGACAATTTGGTACTGGCACAAGAGCAGAGCCACAGACCAATGGAACAGGCTAGAGAATCCAGACATTAACCCAGACATATATGGTCAATTAATATTTGATAAAGGAGCCATGGACATACAATGGCGAAATGACAGTCTCTTCAACAGGTGGTGCTGGCAAAACTGGACAGCTACATGTAGGAGAATGAAACTGGACCATTGTCTAACCCCATATACAAAAGTAAACTCAAAATGGATCAAAGACCTGAATGTAAGTCATGAAACCATTAAACTCTTGGAAGAAAACATAGGCAAAAACCTCTTAGACATAAACATGAGTGACCTCTTCTTGAACATATCTCCCCGGGCAAGGAAAACAACAGCAAAAATGAGTAAGTGGGACTATATTAAGCTGAAAAGCTTCTGTACAGCAAAAGACACCATCAATAGAACAAAAAGGATCCCTACAGTATGGGAGAATATATTTGAAAATGACACATCCGATAAAGGCTTGACGTCCAGAATATATAAAGAGCTCACATGCCTCAACAAACAAAAAACAAATAACCCAATTAAAAAATGGGCAGAAGAACTGAACAGACAGTTCTCCAAAAAAGAAATACAGATGGCCAACAGACACATGAAAAGATGCTCCACATCGCTAATTATCAGAGAAATGCAAATTAAAACTACAATGAGGTATCACCTCACACCAGTAAGGATGGCTGCTATCCAAAAGACAGAGAACAACAAATGTTGGCGAGGCTGTGGAGAAAGGGGAACCCTCCTACACTGCTGGTGGGAATGTAAGTTAGTTCAACCATTGTGGAAAGCAGTATGGAGGTACATCAAAATGCTCAAAACAGACTTACCATTTGACCCAGGAATTGCACTCCTAGGAATTTACCCTAAGAATGCAGCAATCAAGTATGAGAAAGATCAGTGCACCCCTATGTTTATCGCAGCACTATTTACAATAGCCAAGAATTGGAGGCAACCTAAATGTCCATCGATAGATGAATGGATAAAGAAGATGTGGTACATATACACAATGGAATACTACTCAGCCATAAGAAAAGGGCAAATCCAACCATTTGCAGCAACATGGATGGAGCTGGAGGGTATTATGCTCAGTGAAACAAGCCAAGCAGAGAAAGAGAAATACCAAATTATTTCACTTATCTGTGGAATATAAGAACAAAGGAAAAACTGAAGGAACAAAACAGCAGCAGAATCACTGAACTCAAGAATGGACTAACCGGTACCAAAGGGAAAGGGACTGGGGAGGATGGGTGGGTAGGGAGGGATAAGGGGTGGGGGAGAAGTAGGGGGATATTAAGATTAGCATGCATAGGTGGGTAGGAGAAAAGGAAGGGCTGTACAACACTGAAGAGGCAAGTAGGGATTCTACAACATTTTGCTATGCTGACGGACA
The DNA here is from genome assembly GCF_030020395.1 of Manis pentadactyla. Lineage (NCBI taxonomy): Eukaryota > Metazoa > Chordata > Mammalia > Pholidota > Manidae > Manis > Manis pentadactyla. The sequence continues at coordinate 32,146,177 of NC_080023.1, read as the reverse complement.
GTGACTGTAAAGGGGTTTATAGGGGGGACCTGGTATAGGGGAGAGCCTAGTAAACATAATATTCGTCATGTAAGTGTAGATTAGTGATACCAAAAAAAAAGGGCAGTTCCTGTGTGGTAACCTCCAATGAGTTCTACACAAGAGTATAAAGGGCATATAAAAGTGTAGGCAAAGGGTCTGTTTGTGTTTATACAGAGAATCAAAGCCTAATTGGGCTACCCCGAAAATGAACTAAGATACAATATGAAAAAGAACTTCCAACATCAGCACTCTCTGGAAGACTCATGCCAGAAGATGATCATCAAAAAACCCCAACAAAGATCCACGCACTGCTACAGCTGTAGATGCACTCATCCCACCAGTTCCTGGACTTGCCGTGGGAATGAGGAAGGAGATATCTAAGCTGGCCTGTGCATACAGTAAAACAACAAATTTGACTGGATCTATACTGTTGGAACTCAATCAAGAATTAGGAGAAGTGCAAATTGTAGTGCTCCAAAATCTTACAACTACAGACTATTTACTGTTAAAAGAACATAAGGGATGTGAACAGTCCCCAGGAATGGGTTGTTTTAATTTGTCTGATTTCTCTCAGACTGTTCAAGTTCAGTTGGACAATATCCACCATATCATAGATAAGTTTTCACAAATGCCTAAGGTTTCTATCTGGTTTTCTTGGTTTCACTGGAGATGGCTGGTAATTACAGGTATGCTTTGGTTATGTAACTATACTCCTATTATGTTAATGTGTGTGTGCAATTTAAGTAGTAGCTTAAAACCTATACATGCTGAAGTTACTCTACAAGAAGATATGTCAAAGAAATAATCAATCTTCCCATGTTTTCTTCCGCCTGCTACTTCTTTAGCTTTTCTTCTTCCTTCCTAATTACAACCCTTAAATAGAATTTGTGCCTCATATCAAATTTACCGAGTATCATAATTCTTCCAAGTGGTAAAGATACCTCAAGACAAATGCTGGGCATAGAAGCTACAGGGCATAAATATGCAAAGAAATAAAAAGCTAACCATTTCAATCAATAAGGCTTCTCTCTCACCAACTTTACATTTCCCTGTATGGCTCCGGAAGATGACTGGTTAGCCAGAGATGGGTAAGATTCCTCAAGGGAGGAACAACCTAAGACAGGCACAGTCACAGAGGGGTCATCAGGTGAGAAATTGGGGATCAACAGAGATGAGGCTTAGAACCTCACCCCCCCTGTTCTGAGAGAAATCTTCTGCATACGTGGATGTTTTATTGCCCTTGTCTAGCTTGTATTAACACATAGTCTACAGGCACACACCTGATCATCTACATTTGCTCTCTTACAACACTAAACTATGTTTTCTACCTTTATCTTGTATCTACCTACCACTTCAGCATTTTATTAAAAATAATAATAATAAAGAGAGAAATGTGGTATCCACATATAAATCAAGTATAAAAACCAAATGAGTATTCATATTTGAACTGACTGTTTATAGTTCATAATGCATGAGCAAAACCGAAGGTTTCTGTGATGGCTGCCCTTGTACTGTTCACCATGTAAGAACTTATTCACTATGTAAGAATTTGTTCTCCATGTAAGAACTTGTTTGTTATGCCTCAGAAGATTGGAGACTGACGTAAATTAGGCTTGGGGTGGATTAGTGATTGTGCATTGAGCATTGACTCCCCTATACAGAATTTTTTTGTTGTTAACAACCATTTGATCAATAAATATGAGAGATGCCCTCACAAAAAAAAAAAAAAAAGTATACACTTCCAATGGTAAAATAATAAGTAACCGGGATGTAATGAATATAGTCAAGATATTGTAACAGCTTGGTATGGTGATAGCTGGTACCTAGAATTGTCATGTATATAAATGTTGAATCACTATGTTGCACACCTGAAACTAATGTAATGTAATGTAATACTGTGTGTCAACTACCCTTCAATAAAAAAGTAATTATCTACAAAAAAAAAAAAAAAGAAAATGAGAAAAAGGATTTAAGTTTTTAGGGACTACTCCTATACTAATACTCCTATCTGTTTAGTTCTTCCTTCCTTCATTCAATAATTACTCACTGAGCCACTCCCAAAAAGTTTACTAGTGAACTTAAACTAATTCTCTCTGTAATCTTTTAGAGATCCTGCCCTTTTTCCATAAATAATTTTAAATCCTTGCCTTTTTCAACTCTTCCCCACAAATAATTTATTAGTGGACAAAAAGGTGATATTCAGAAAAAAAATCAGAAGACAAAAAAATATTTTCTCAGTGCCACCTTGTGAGTCTCATATAGTATGTGTTTCAGTCAGAAAGAGGCACCTGCTTTGGGTGACCTCAACAGTGAGGGCCATGAGGAGTGACCTACAGTCCCTTTTGCACATGGAAACAGAATTTCTTCTTTACTGCAGAGAAGAGAGCTTCCACTCCTTCCAGGCCTGACTGTGCATGGAGCCGAATGCACCACTCTATGTAGCTACTTGGCCTGGGTACCAAAACTCAGGGGACTCAGTTAAAGCAGAATTCAGAAAGAAATGTGTAAGTTTAAATACATTTTTAAAACAAACAAACAAGGGAGATGGAAAACAAATGAGTTAGACAATATCCTCAAGAAGTTGAAAAATAGCAACAATGCAAACCCAACAAGAAGTAAGGAAATAATAAAGGTAAAGAAAGTGATGAAATCAGATACTAATAAAACAAACACAAAGCACTCCAGAAAATTAACAAAGCCTATTTGCCTGTTTCAAAAAACTGGGATAATAGACTCGAGGCAGGACTGATCAAAGAAAGAAAACAGAAGACAGAAATACACAAAATATATAATAAAAAGGAAAATAGAAATAAGCATGCAGATTAAAAGAATTGTAAAATGCTATTATGACTAACTGTTTTCAAGTAAATATGATAACTTAGATGAACCAGATACATTTCTGGAAAAATATGAAGGGCAAAAATTTATAGAAGAAGAAAGAGAAAATTTTAATAATGATTATTTGAAATTTTGATTATTTAGTGATGTTAAAAACAAAGACTTCCCCTGTCCAGGACTTGGCTTAGGCAATTTTTCAAAGGAATTTTACCAAACTTTCAAGAGTCTCTGTTATAAATTTTTCCAAAAAATTGAAAAAGAGGGAAAGGTGTACACTTCAGTTGAAAGACTGAGTATACGAACAGATAATGGCCAGATCACATGTAGAGACAGAACTCTGACCTACAATATATAATAATCAGCCCAGGAAGCAGATTAATTATTTACAGTGACCAGCCCAGGAAGCTAAATTACTATCTACAAGTTAGACTTGTAAGAAGTCAGACCACTACCTCTATCAAACTATCCAAGAAGCCAAACAATAAATCCTGTAACAACTGGTGCCAAATAACCAGGACTTGATTCATAACTGACGGTTTCCCTAATTTTTGTTCCCACTTCCAACTTAGGCCCAACCAGAGAAAGGCAATGTGCCCTCTGAACCAATCACACAAAATGCCCTGCTGCTAGCTTGCCCTCCTACAGCTTCCCCAAGGCAGCGGCCTCCAGGGCATACTTGAAGCCTTTCCTTCTTTCCACTACCAAGCTTTCCTTCTCCGTTGCCTTTGAGTCCCTGCCAAAACACAAGAGACAGTGACTTGCTAAAGAAAATTCTGAATAATAGCCCTTGCCTGTTCTTAGCTGGCTGGTCATTGTTTTCTTCCACACAGTTTAGGAAACTAGTGAAACCTTGATCAGGCAACTACAGGCTCATTTTACTTATTGTCAAAGATGCAAAATCCTAAGTAAAATGTCATCTAACCAAATTTTACATGTTATTAAAATATACATATTTATATACCATATGCACAAGCAGACTTATACAAAAACTGTAAGAAAGTTTCCACATTAAAAAAAAATCTATCACTTTAACTTATGTGGTCTAAAGGAGAAAAACTGTAAGAGTATCTAAATAGATGAAGAAAGAGCATTCATTAAAGTTTAACACCTATGTACAATAAAAACACTGAGAATACTAGATAAAGGAGGAACCTCTTTGCTCAGATAAAAGCTAGTGCACCAAAACTCCTATAACAGAAATCATGCTTATTGGAGATGTTTTGGATACATTTCTATGAAGATCAGTAAGACAAGGATGCCACATGGATGCCACTACCACTTAACATGATATTGCAGAATTTAGCCAACATTTTAAGACAGGAGAAAAGCATATTAGAGATGAGAATTAAAAGGAAAAATTAAATAGCTATTATTGCAGGTGTTATAATAATTATCCTCATTAAAAAATAACTACTAGCATCATCAGGCAAATAGAACTAGTAAGATAGTACAGCCTGCTTGCCAGATACAAGGTCATCTCATTAAACCACTAGTGTTCCTCTTTAGCAGAAACTAGACAATATAACAGAAATGAAGAGGGTGAGCAGGATCACACCCAAAAATTTGTGGAACCTGTAACAAGAATATGAGTGAAGATTGTGTTTTTTCATATAAAACAATAGTACACACAGCAGTAATTGTGCAACCCCTTTCAGGTTCCTGGGCCCAGTTCCAATGCATGTGTGTCGGGGACGGGGAGGTCTCCCCCACACACAACACCAAGCAGTTCTCAAACACCAGCAGGATGTCCGAGAACTCAACTCAATTCTGATGCTGTCTGTCTGGAGACAGCACCAGATTCCCCAGGTTAAAGGCTCTGTCCTGTACTCCACGCCCCCTCTCCAGAGCCAGTCGCAAGCCCCAGGCAGTTACCTGTGCTTCTGACCTACCGACTACGGACTGGAGGTTCCCATGACCTCCCCCTTAGGTTTGATTAATTTGCTACATCAGCTCACAGAACTCAGAAAAACACTAACAGTTTAATAAAGGATACCATAGAGGATACTCATTTACAGCCAGATGAAAAGGTCCACAGGGCAAGGTCACAAATAAAGGAGCTCCTATCCTTGTGGAGCTTTGGGCCTGGCTCTGTGGCACGTGGAGGCGTCCTGGTTCCCCAAGCTTAGAAGCTCTCTCTCCAACAGAGAAGCAGGACCCCAGAGAGTCAAGAGAGTGATAAACTCTTCTCAGGGGCTTTTGTGAGGGCTTCACTGCATAGTCAGGATTGACTAAATCACTGGCCATTGGCTGATTCACTTGCGTAGGGGTCCAAAAGTCTCTCATTAACATGACAAGACACCCATTTTACCTTTAAGGCTCTGTAGTGTTTTAGGAACTGTGGATGAAGGCCAAATATACCTGGGAAATATATATTTGGTCATCTGAATGATCAAATATATATTTTTTACAACTCATTTTATTGCCAAGATTGTATCATATATTTAAATATCTAAAATTAAAAATCAAAGCTATTCAAATTAAGCTATAAAATGGGGCCATTTAACAATATCTGTCAACTTAACATTTGTGTGTCTCACCACACCACCATCTGAAAGGGGTGGCAGATGGCCAACGTTTCTGTCATGCCAACTGCACATGTCTAGCTTGGGCCCCCTGGAAATAAACTCCAGGACAGAGATTTGCATGCAAGTGGTCTAATGGGGAACAACACCCGCAGTAGAGAATGGGCCTTGCATGAGAGTAAGGCAAGCAGGATTGGGCAAAGGGAGAAACTGAGAAGTTTTACTTAATTTTTGGAAAAACTCATGACGTATTATTGAATGTTTCTATAAAATGAAACCATTCACAATTCTAGTATTTAATATCTATCTACCTTACGAAGTGAAAATTCATTATCATGCTCCATGCATATTATGTCAACCTACATTTTTTTTTCCTTTGTCTTGCATTTTCAGTGGTTTGCTAATGGTGTGCTTGGGTGGAGATTTCTTTGGGTTTATCATTTTTTGGGATTCAATCAGCTACTTGAATCTGTAGGGGTGTTTTTTTTTTCTTTCAACATTTTGGGGGAGTTTTCAGACATTATTTCTTCAACTATTTCTTCAGCCCTGCACTTTATTCTCTCTTGTCACTGCAATAACATGAATGTTAGATCTTTTGTGATTTTTCCCACAGTTCCTAAGGCTGTGTTCCTTTTTTTTTTCAATCTGTTTTCTCTTTTGTTTAGATTGGGTAATTTGTACTGATCTATCTTGAAGATCATTGGCTCTTTCCTTCATGATCTCTGTTACATGAGTTCATCCAGTGAGTACTTTTATTTGGATATTGTATTTTCATTTATAAATTTCCGTTTGATTCTTTCCTTTATATTCTCAATTCCTTTGCTGAGATTTTCTAGTTTTCCATTTGTTTCAAGAGTTCATAATTGCTTTTAGGAAAACTTTCCTGATAGTTCCTTTGAAATCTTTGTCAGATAATTCCAACATTTCTGCCTTTGGGTGTTAGTGTCTACTGATTTCTTTTCTCATGTAAGATGAGATTTTCCTAGTTCTTGTTATGCCAAGTAACTTTGGATTGCATCTTAGAAATTCTTTGTATTGCATTAGGAGACTCTGCTTCCCCTTTAAATATTCTATTTTAGCAGTCAACACATTTAGATCTAGAACACTCATCCTGGCCCACTTTTGTGGGCTATAGTTTAAATGTTAATTTAACTTTTGAACCTTTGCTGTACTATTCTGGTCAGTCCCACTATGCAGAACTGAGAGGCCAGGTTAAAACCTGGGTGGTATTCCACCCTGTAGTTCAATTCTGAAAGCTTCTGCTGTGTCGATTCTGGGCATTTTAGTGCTTAGGCCACTCAGAGATGAGCCTGGACTTCATACTTAGATTTAACAGGTCTTTTTTTTTCTTTTCCTGCTCTGTCCTTTCCATCATCCTCTCCCAGTTCTCTACTGGAAGGGGGAGGGGAGGCTGCCTCTTGGCTGCTTAGGGCTGGGTGGGCATCATCAGCAGAGTCCCACTCCACAGTCTCTCAACACAGCGCCTGGAGGCTGGAGCAGGAGTGCTGCCTGAGCACGCATTTACTGGATGGGGAACAGGAATAGTGGACAGGACTCCTTCCACAGTCTGCTGACACTGCAGCAGTGGAAAGGGGGAGGGCATCCACTTCTTTGCTGACCATCACTTAGTGTAGAGTGGGGATGGTGACTGGGCTCCATCTCACAGACTCAGTGGTGGGTGGGCAGTGGGGCACATTGCATCTTTCATAGTATTTGCCTCTCCTTGGAGAGTTATAGTCAAAAAGTCTCCATCCTGTAGGGCCATCCTCTTCCTGGTCCTTTGTTGAGAGACAGTGGGATTTTCTTGGGTCTTTTGTTTTGTTTTTTGTTTCTGTCTGTATCTGGTAGTGATTCCAGGTTGTGGGCTGCTCTAACTCTCACATCAGGATATACAGCAGGAAAACAGACAAACCAAAACATACCCCAAGGAACGTACTGCTGGGCTGCCCTTCAAGTCCCAAGTTCTATAGCCAGTCTACTGTCTTCTCTTCACCCTTTAGAGTCTACTGGTAGGTGCTTTATATGTTTTCTGCTGTAATTAGCAGGAGGAATAGAGTGGAATTCATTTATTCACATCTTCAATGGAACCAGAGACACTTTTCTTAAGCTTTAATTAATTCTATTATGTCTTTAAATGTACTTAGTTTCTTCCTAACAATTCCACTGTATGGATTTCCTGTGCCACGTGCAGTGACTGTTAATTTCTGCTTATAGTATATGTTTCCTCATGGGTTTTATTAGTTTGGTTTGTGAACTTAAATCAAAGTAGGGTTTTCTCTGTGTCACAGGTCACACTGTGTTGTTCAGGAGGTGTTTGGTGTTTGCTTGTGCCTGGTGATTTATGTAGAAGGTCTCAGTTTCAGTTACTGTAATTAAAATCATGTGGTAAAAGGATGGACATATGGATTACAGAAACACAATGTCCAGAAATTGACCCATACACCTATGGTTAGTTGATTTTTTGACAAAGATGCAAAGGCAATTTGATAGAGAATAGTCTTATCAAACATGGCACTGGAACCATTCGACAAGCATACTTTGAAAATGGACCTTGACTCATACATTATAAATGAAACTTAACCCAAAATGGGTCCAGACCTAAACATAAAACATAAGACTATAAAGCCTCCAGAGGAAAAAATAGGAGAAAATGTTTGTGCCTTGGATTACACAAAGATTTATTAGATAGAACACAGGAAGTATGATCCATAAAAGGAATAAATTGATAACTTTCATCAAAATTTAAAACACATGCTTTTCAAAAGACACTGTTAAGAGAATGAAAAGATAAGTCACATGCTGGGAGAAAATATTAGTAAAACTGAGCTTGTATCTAGGATATATACTTTTCAAATCTCAATAATAAAACAACTCGGTCAAAAATGGGCAAAAGACTTGAACAGGTACTCCATCAAAGAAGATACACAGATCAGATGGCAAATAAGCACACAAAAAGGTGCTCATCATAAGTCATGAGGGAAATGCAAATTAAAAGCACAATGAGATGCTGCTCCACTCATTAAGAGGGATAAAACAAAAGAAACCAATACCAAGAGCTGGTGAGATTGTAGGGTACCTTGGAGCTCTCAGACATTGCTGGTAGAAATGCAGAACGTTACAGTGACTCTTGAAGACAGGTCTGGCAGCTTGTTATAGAACCAAACATTATTTACCACACAATATAGCAATCCCACTTACGGCATTTGCCTGAGAGAAACAAAAACTTATGTTAACACAAAAAACTATGTGAATATTTGCAGCAGGTTTATTCATAATTGCTTCAATTTGGCAACAATCCAAGTATCCTTCAGCTGGTGAATGTGTAAGCATACTGTGGTGCATCCATATTAAATAATTAAAAGGAACAAAATACTGATACATGTAGCACCATGGCTGAATCTCAGATACAAATGCCAAGTGATAGAAGCCAGACTCAAAGGGCTATATCCATTCTGAAAAAAGTCAGAAAGTCCTGGGAAACAAAATAGGCCTGGAGGTGGGGGCTGACTGCAAAGGGGCATGAGGGAATATTAAGGAGTTTAGAATTGTTCTGTGTCTTGATGGTGGTGCTTACTTGACTGTATGTGTTTGTCAAAACTCTTTGGAATGCACACCAAAAATAATAATTTTACTTTATGTAAGTTATACCTCAATATATCTGGCACTTAAAAGAAGATATCAAGCCTCATTAATGGAAATCAGCAGAATTTCGGCCTCTTTCACCCCACAGAGAGTTCAGGATTTACAATTATTGAAGAATTAGTAGTATTTGTCTAGTTAAGGGACAGATGAGTGGGGCCTGGGATGGTGGGGGAGGGCAACCTAGAAAATGGCTCTATGAGCAAAGGCAAGCAGGTGTGGCTGGCATTTTGAGAGGAGGCACCAATGGCCTGAAGGACACCCAGACAAGAAACTCCTGCAGCAGTTAAGAAAGCAGGCTGTGCAATTAGTCTGAATTTGAATCTGGCTCTTCCACTGCCTATCTTTGTGACCTAGGGTAAATCACTTTGCCTGTCTGTGCCTCGAGTTCCATCTGTACAGGGAATGATAGCTACATGCCTTATGGTGTTGAGGCGAACTAATTAATACTTGCAAAGTGCTTAGAATAGTGCGAGCATACAGTAAACGCTCAATTAATGTTAGCTATTATCTATTTGCTCCCTCAACACACCTTCCCTGAGTACCACCTTGTGCCTGGCCCCGAGGATTGGACATTGGACACCTGGAATAGAATCATCTTTGGATGATCTGAGATCTACTGAGGGAAGGAGACAGACGGGAAACTGACAATGCAGGGGTAAATGCTAATGGTTGAGGGAAACATAAAGGTTATGGGGGCAGAAAACCAACGAGGGAGAGAGTATCTTTGTGCTGAGGGTGAGTGTTTACCCAAGGAAAACCCAAAGAAGTGGTGACTTTTGAGTGGGGTTTTGAAAGGTGAGTTGGGAGTTTGGTGAGTATAACCCTGAATACTTTGTGCACCTATGAAAGTCAGAGTTCAAGGAATGTTTGAAAATTCTTGGGGGAAAAATGAAAAAGGAAAACAGGTTTATTGTTAATAGATGAAGCTTTAAAGGGAGTAGGGCTGAATTAAGAAGAACCAGATCAGATGCCATGAGGAACACAGAAGGATTTTAAATGAGGGGCAATGACACGATCAGATCTTGTTTTGGATGGACCTGTTGACTGTGGAAGAGGTTGACTGCAGTGAGACAGTGAGGGGACTTTTATGCTAAGTCCCAGAGGCCTAAGCTGGGGCAGGGGAATGGCAATGGACATGAGAGGACAAATTCAGGGGAGGATTTGGAGGTGGGCAGTTGGATGTAAAGGGATAAAGTTGTTATCGCCTGAGCTAGGACTAGAACTCAGATTCACCAATTCTTTCAATTGCTGTCTGCGTGTGGTACTGAGGGTACAAGGTGAGCAGGTCCCACCCCAGCCCATGGGGTTCTCAGTCTGGTAGGGAAGAGTCTTGGAAAGATTAGATTGTAATGAGTGATTTCAGGGAGGGCAGGGTCAAGTGTGTAGAACAAATAAGGGCTGATAAGGTAGGAGGTGGTGGTTTGAATGTGTGCTGGGATTTTAGTTCCACTGAGGGATGGCACCACAACAGCCATGGGGGTGTTTAACTGTCAGGGAAGCAGTTGGACTTTGCAGCAAGAGATGAGATCTGGAGCAGCATGGAAAGCCTTGAAGGTGCTCAAAGGCCTCTTCTCCTAGAGTTCTCTAGAAGCCAAGTCCTTAGGCTGACCAAGTTAGTGTGATGGTTCATTTTATGTCAACTAGACTGGGCTAGAGTGCCCAGACTACTCATGTTTATCTAGAACTATTTACTTATGTAGTTACTGTCCCATTCTTGAGTCCCCCACTCCCTAAGCTATTAGTCCTGACTTTTTATCTTTTTTTTTACATCCATTATATTGTTTATTCATCATAACAAGTCTCTAAATAAGAATGTTCACATCCATTGTATCTCCATTATATAGAAGGAAAAATTGAGATCAAAGACATTACCTAACTTGTGCAAGTGCACGCAAGTAAATTGACCTTTTATCTTTTTAAAAAATTTAAAGTATTATACGTATGTGTCTTTTAATACAAGGCACTGAAAATCCCTTTTGGAAGCAGGTGGGAGTTATAAACAACATATAAATAATGTATCCCAAGAATGTACTAGGTGAGTTTGTAGATTTATGCAGGGTTGTCTACAAATCTATGGTTTGTTAAGACTTCCTGTTGCTGTTAACACAAAAGCAGGGACATAGCTTTAGGACTGAGTTAACTTGTTTAGTGCATTTTCCAATTAGATAAACTTTTCTTTCCCTCTATCAATAATTGCCTATCAGAGTCAATGACCTTGAAATTTCTAAGTAGGTCTCTTACATGTTGCATTGGTTTTGTTCCTAGTGATCACGCATATATAGCAATCACATGATCACACTTAATGTTCTGATGGTTTTATTAACAAGTATATAATACATATATTGCATACTGTATATAGTATATGAGGACTGTACAGTACAAATTTATGTTCACAGTTTGACATGACAAAATGTCATTACTGAATTCCCATTGGACTAGAGTAGAAACAGAGAAGGTACATTAAACATTCACATCTTTAGTAAGAAAGATTACCAAAATGTTTCAGTATTTGCAAGTATACTAACGCATGCTAAAAACCTTTACCCACTCAGTCTTATTAGCTTATAAAATATATTACACTTTATTAAAAATTTCTGCATAGTTTATACAAGTAGTAAAGTACTGTAAATGTAATAATCCTGCTATACTTGCAGGTGTGGTTTAAGAGATGCTAAGCAGAAAGATTATTTTGACCCTCTAACACTAAGTACATAACAGCCAAAAAAAAAAAGTGCTAGTATTTGTAAAACATAGTATTGTTGTAGCCCTCATTTAATGCATGTAAAATGGCTTTGTAAATGTATTATTTCTTAAGTGAATTTGCTATCATTGAGAAATTGTTAACCTTGACTGAGAAAATAAAGACAACTCTGAGCAACTTCATGTATGACAGTAATTCCTTCAAGATGACTGTATTTTCAAACCAATCATTTCAAAACCTCAGATCTTTGAGATTGTCTTTAAAACAATCTAATCAAGGATGACATGCAGATATACAGTATCAGAAATATAGTCTTTCAAATTCCACATTAGTGCAACACTGATAGTGCAGACAGGTGTTTAATAAAATATACATATACATATATAGTTCCCCTGTATATCTGTTCCAAGGCTCTTGAAATTTCTGTGTATTTAGCATTTCCTTGGTTGAACATAGCTATGCTGCTAACACATTCTCCAATCCAGGTGATTTAGAATGTTAATGCCCATTTATGATGTAGATTCACATTTTAGAAATCTAACATATACTGGATTCAGATTTTATTTTTCTGAATTCTCCAAGCTGACACTTGGATAATCAAAGAAATTCTCTAACAAACAGAACTTACACAAACTAACTTCATGTTTACAAATCATTCTCATCAATTTAAACTTGCAATTAAAATCACCATTGATAGTAACATGGCACATCATTTAAACCACATAGTCAAGGGCATCTTATCTTATATTTGAGGTCTTCCACAATAACAGCTAAAAATGACTAAGAGACTAAATTTCTCAACTAACATAGTAAAATACAAATATATATAAAAAAGGAAAATTTGCTTAAGAGCCAATTGGTAACTAAGGTATACAGACCAGCGTGGGAACAGAGTACTGTCTCTCTGGGCTGCTTTTCTTTGAGTTAAAATGGAAATTTGTTAATAAACGGTTAACATAATCTAAGCAAACTGAATAGCATAGTCTTCACAGAGTCTTGCTCTTTTGAACAAGAATTTAAATATGCCATAGCAAACACATCAGGTTTCATGAGAACTCATGAAGCTTTCTATGAACTGGACTCACACTCAAAGCTAATTATTTAAAGATTAATTCTACCCTTTCTTGCCCCTGTTCCTACAACTACATCAGAACACATAAACTGGTCGTCTCCATCAAAACAAAAAAGTTCCTTGCGTTGCAACTTCATTCGTGTGTTGTGGAAGAACCATATCAAGAAATAGACACTCTGGCATGAATGTGACTAAGCATTTACAACATAGATGATACCTACTTTTCCCAGAGCCATTTTTATCCCTCAATTAACATCTTAATTGCAAAAAAAAAAAAAAGAAAAAAAGCCCAATTAGGATGCTTTAATATTCTTAACAGATTTTGCAGTGCTTACAAAAGAACATCAGAACCAAGTGCAAAGATAACAATTTACTTTGCGTTTCTCGACTACATTTCTTTTCAGGTGGTTCACAGGGCCAATGAGTGGGTTCTCTTAGGTGCACAGTCCCTACAACCAACTTTCACTAACATAGTGCCATCCAAGTTCAGCTCCCCACACAATTTGCAGGCCTCCAGAATCACTCATTCCCTGATGTTTTAAGAACAATTAAACACAATGCATCCCCCAGTTAAGGCTGTGCTGGATCCTGAGTTGTGGCTGGGATGAATCTTCAGGATTCCATTCTTCTCTCTTCTCCTCCACCCTTTATCGAGGGATGAAGGCACATTTGGCTATACACACCCACATTTGACCACCATCACCCACTTTCTTCAAATTTAGAACCAATGGCATTTTTATGCATGAATTATTTTTATTGGCATTTAGACTATAGTGCTCAAAAGCCAGCTTTTGAAAAAAACTTCCCCCAAATGATGGTGCTATTCATCCTCAACATAAACACGAGTCATTTTCAGGTTCTTCTGACAGGATACTTGATAGTGATAGGAGATTAACGGTTACTGTTAGTTCTAACAGTAAACATTTGGGAATATATATATATATATATATATATACACACACACACACATAAATCCCTGAACTGTGGTTGTCTATATCTTTCAGAAATCTGTGCCTCAAGTAAAGGTATGTGTGCTTCACAACCAGTTATAGTTACAAATAATGTCACTCAGGCCTTAAATTGAATCAATCTACAAAAGCATTAGCAGATGTCTATTTATGATATGTGTCATGAACACAAATGACAGTTTGGCACCTTACAGCTCATACAGAAGAGTTTCTGTATAAAAGCTATATGATTAATGTGGCATGGGAATACAATTACCACTCAACACTTCCCTGTTTGCAAAAGAGCTCTTAGTAGTTTGGGTAAAAGAAAGGCCGTCAATATTCTTACCCAAAATATTTTTTTTTACCATTAGTGGGCAAATATTTCTGTGGTATCCCTATCAATGCTTGATGATCCACATTAAGGACATCTAGGAATGGAGACAGGCGCATAGATAATCCCCTCAGTATCTGGCTTTGCGGTATGGTTCTGCACAGCTGAATATGCCAGAGACTCTGGGAATGCACTGCGCAGCTAACAAAATCATGAAACCTCACTGAAAACACCTCGCCCTGGAGGAGTGGCCGGCTTCCTTCTGTGCCCCCCTCTGTTCCAACTCCAGGCTATGCAAGTTCAGCATCCACCCCTTGAACTGAGAGTGACAGACATCACCCACCTAAAACAGCAGCTCTGGCTCACCTCTCAATGAAGGCCAAGACCACCTTCCTAGTGCAGGCACAGAGGAGGGTCAAGGACTTATTTAGTTGAATGATATATCCAAGCTGACGAGATTTGTGAAGGAAGAGCCTTTTGTGTGTACTAGCCTGAGATTTTGCTGCACTTCTAGCTGGCCTGGGGAAGGATCCACCCTTCTTTCCTCTGTAAAGCAGAAAATGAGATCACAGGCACAGAGGTATGAATGTCTCTGGCAAGGACTAGCAGGCTAGATACTGTATTTCTAATACATTTACTTTGACATTCTTCTGAGGAATACATGGAGAAACCAACAGTTGGTTATGTTTGTTTACATGTTCCCTTGTTCTCATTAAACATCTTTGTAAGAAGGGTTTGCTTAGCATCCCCGGAAAAAAAAGTGTTCACATTCTTTAGGTCTGACCCGTGGTAAGGAGAGGGAGGGTTAGAGAGTATTTACTACTGACCATACAGAAGTTTGAATGATATAAATTCAGAGATTCAGACCAGCTGAATCCAAATTAAAATGTACATGTAAAAAATGAGTTACATAATGGGAGGGAGGACAGAGAGATAGAGCCGGGAGAGTGGGGAGCCGCGCTGAGGAGGCCTTCAAACTAGCATGTGGCGTTTCCTGTGTAGGGCAAGATGGTCGGAACGGGAGAAGCTGCGGTCACAGTCTGGACACTGGAAAGGTTTGATTCCAGTATGTTTTCGGAAATGTCTTGTTAGTTCATCAGACCGAGCAAACTTCCATGTGCATCCTTCCCATGTACATTTGTAGGGTTTTTCTCCTGCAAAAAGGAAAAATGAAAAGAGCTTATTTTTTTTTAGCACAAAAGGCTATTAATTTGTAAAGATAGTGTAAAGTTAAGATTTCGAGCTAAAGCTCTTGAGAAGTTATTTTCAAGATCTATTCATCCATTTGTCCCTCAGTAACACAGTGCCTTATAAATCACTATAGGACAAAAAGGAACAATGACTTAATTCTCTAAACATTTAGCTGGCTCTCTGCCAAAAAAGTGGGGGAAGGATTTTAAGGATTCCCAAGGCATCAAGCCACTGAAATCCATTGTGAGGGGCTACCGAATAATTTTGGTTTTGCCCTCGATAGTAGGGATGACTAGCTTAAGAAACACCTGATGATCTGTATTTATCTCCAAGTCTCAAACCTACTGTGGTCTAGTTATATACAGTGCTATCAGTTTATTTAACGAGAGCCCAAACTGAAAGTATGTGAGATTTTCCTATTTTTTTTCAATATTTTCCCCAAAATATGAAGTCTCAATCATCTGAAATATCTGTCAGGGATTTCAACATCTTAACTTTTGTTTACTCAGTAACAATTATGCTTAAGCATAAGGCTTTAATTTTGAAGTACTAAAACTATAGTAACTCCTCCCCACCCTGTCAGAAGCCAGGTTTCTCCAACCCTCTCCTGGAGGATAATGGTACTTGGCAGGTGAAGTACAGGAGACCCTTTTGGGAAAACCACTGGGAGAGCCATGTGAAAGCATTCACAGACAAAAAGGCTTTTCATGGCAAACTTACATGTTTAAATTTGTAATAATTGGTAATGGGCATCACAAATCAATCCATTTACATCTCCATGTTCTCTAGAAACCTGAAGGATTGCCGTTCCTTGGTATTTCAGTGAGATAGTCAGAATTTCTATTACCTGCTTTGCTGCACAGAATATAAATGCTAAGAGGTATTTTCCCTACGTCTGAATTGTTATCCAAATATTCCTTGTGTTTTTAATCTTAAATTGGAAGTGGGTAACATCCACCTCTCAGGTCCTAATAATGCCCTAAGGATGCTTTTATTAGTCTACTTGGCATTGCTGATTGGATGTTCATTTAAACATTAGGCATCACCCTCAGTTCTCTCTCTGTTAAGAGCATTACAACAGTGCCAAAGATCTCAGCTGTACGAACGCTGATTTCCTCCTCCCCAGGATTTGCTGAAAAACCTTCACTTCCCCTGTGCTAGACGCCTTCCTTTCCCCCTCTCTTCCAAATTCCAGAATTTTCTCTTGGTAAATATTCTTCATAGGAATGTCTTGTAAGACTCAAACAACAAAACCTACATTCTGAGTAATGTATGTAGAGACCAAATGCTGTTACAGTAGAATTCTACATGGAGGAGTTTGAGGTTAGGTTGGATAATTAACTGTAAATGTTATAATCACTGAGAGTGACAGCAATTAATCAGGTTATTTAAAACATTTTTGTATGAAATCCTGAAGATGTTTTGCTTACAAAACGTTCAAGAGCACAGAGCAATTTTATGTTTTCTTCACCTACATAATTTTTATAAGATCTGACTGAGCCCTCTGGGCAAGATGGAAAATACCCAAGAACAAATATGGCAGGCAATGGCACAGAAGTTCCTTCAATTTTAGAAGAGATGAATTACCCAAATCTCTTCCCTTTTCTTTTTGTCAATGACAGTCTTCTACTTGAATTCCACTTCCAAAAATTGCTGCATTTATTTGTTCTGCATAAGGAGCTGGTTTTTTTTTACTGTGAATTTGGTAAGGTACATTTATTAGGTGGATAGCCCATACGAAGGGCCACAATCTCGATGCAACACGCCCATGGTTTAAGAGCCTCTGCTCCAGCAGGTTCCAGGTCCCTCTCCCTTACTACAGACAGTATAGAACTGCCAAGGGCTGCAGGGAACCTTGCTCTACAGATAACCTTGAGTTTATCCTAACTTAGTATAAAAGTATATTGCTATCAAAACCTTGACTTCTCATGACCAATAGAGACATCTATAGACAAACTAAATACTTTTCAAGAAGCCCTGGACAATTTCACCACAACAACCTTTGAAAGCTAGAACACTTGAGCCTAACATTCCATTCTAGTACTTCTTAAGGAGAAAGATGGAGCGAGTCTTGGACTTCTAATACCTGTATGTGTTCTTCTGTGTGCTTTCAAGTGAGAGCTCTTAGTGTACACTTTGTTGCATCCATCATAATCACATCTGTGTATCCGCCGCTTCCTCTGGGTGTCGGGAGATTCCACAGGTAAAGGTCTCTTCCCCGGCTGCACTATGACGGAAGGGTGGTTCCTATAAAAGCCAATATTAAACGCAAAATGTTGAAAGAGACTCCTCCTTTTTTTTGCAGCCTACCAAAAGCATTAACAACACTGCGCAAAAACAAACAAACAAAAAACCCAATGAAATAGACAAAAAGAAATGAGCTGATCACCCCAAGAAGCACTGCTATATTCATTCAACAAACATGGAGTGAGCACCTACCATGAGCCAGGCACTGTGCTTGGCACCGGGACACAAAGATGAATAAAAACAGGGTTCCTGCCCTCGAGGAGCTCACACTCTAGGGGGAGACAGACATGTAGATAAGTAATGACAGTAAGGAGGGTTACAGGTGCTACGCTAGAGGGAGGTACAAAGTACTGAGTTGCATTCCCTCCAAAAAGATTCACCTACTTATAAAATTTTGTGGTACCAGGCACTGCAGAGCATTGTTCTATGTGTTTCACAGGCTGCCCTGATTTTCATTATGGTTCTTCAGGGAAAAATGTGAAAAGATCAAATTCCAAAGAAGTCTCAGGCAACCATACTCTGGGATGTATCTACATTTTATCCTTTATGAAATTGGCATTTGGTCTGAGTCTCTTAAAGATCACCAATTCACATTTGGTTCTCAAATTCTGGCTCATTAAAAAAAAAAAAAGTTGGCACTGTTCTCTCCCCAAGCTCAAACCTTTACTGTTGTTAATACTCTTGTTGGAGGGAGGCTGCAGTGCGAGTCAGGTGGGGAGGCGAGGCGCTGGCTCCACACCAGAGTCTGCTGCCCACCGGTGCCTGACATCCTCTCTGCCTTTCTGAAACCAAATCATGTCCGGCATCAGAAAGGAAGTTTGTGGAGAGAAAAGGCAGATGGGGATGAGTTGGGAAAGTCTGTAGTTTTCTCAGGCTTCCTCTGATTAATGTCAAGTAATTAAAAAAATTCTAATCCTTTCACTCACTTTCCTAATGACTGATTTACTCGACACATTGCAGGTTTATGTTGTTGGCCTCTGTTAATGAACTTTTTTGTCTTTTCAGTTTGAATTTGAAGCTCTTAAATAAATGTTCCAAATAACATATGAATGTTTTGTACAAGTGTATGGGAGGAAAAAAAGGCAGGTGAAAGGGAAAAACAATTTGATGAGGGTAAACACTCAAGCTTGTGAGGCACAAAAGGATAATGTGAAATTTAGCCATAAAAAACAAAAGGGAGTCCCTGAATTGAAACTTGTTTTTATCTTGGTAAAAATTTGAGTACCTGTCCCTTACCAGTAACTTTCCCAGGCAGGCTAAGGAGTGACAAGGAAAATTAAAAGGATGTTTACTTTAAGGACTTTACTTATTTCTCACTTAAGAACACTGTCAGCTTTGAGTACCACTTTACCTCCCTACCTTGATACTTAGAGGGGCAAAGCAGAAGAATAAGATAGTCAAGTTTAAACACATGGAAAAGTGAGCATGGAAAAGTGAGGGGGAGAGTAAGGACTGTGATTACATATACAGACAAATAGAGAAAGTAAGTGAGGGGTTTGTGGATACATACAATTCTTATAAAGCCGAATTGTTAATTTAAAACCCTTTATTAAAGAGAAAAAAACTTATCATGTTTTTTTTTTTTAAACTTTCAACTTTAATGCCGTTGTTTGAAATGTGTCATCTTCATTAAGAGAACTTCAAGAAATAAAATGCTGGGGGGAGAAAACTGAATGGTTTAATATATCTCATCTGCCCCTGCAGTACAAAGAGTGATCCCTGATGACTTCAGAAGTCTCTCCCAATTCTTAGACGCTACGGTTTGGGAATCTAAGTTTCTGCACAGCAGGTACAATTGCTTTTTCTAGTTGCTCATTTTTGAAAGCAATATATGCTAACAGGCTGCGTGCTCCAACCTCAAATCCCAGCTCAGTCCCTGTGGCCCTGGGCAAGGCATTTACCCTCTCTGTGCTCCTTTACTGTCTGTAAAATGGGGAAGATCATAAAATGTGATCTCAGAAAGTTGCTGTAATGTACACAAAGCACTTGAGAATACTACCCGTCCTGGATGTCAACCTATTAAATTGTAGCTGTTAATACTCTGAGGTTCAGGAATCCATTTGCAAACTTTGCCCCTAGTTGTTAATTTCATGCATTTTGGGGGGATGTCCCAACACCAGATCAGCAAATGTCTACTAAAGCTAATGTGCACCTTGAAAAGCAGCATCATTCTGAGAGTAATTTGCAGCCTCATCTCTAAAGAGCCAGAAGTGGTAATGGTCTGAGCCTAGTGAACAGGCCTTCAAGTGCTCACCCTTTTTGGACTACTCAATGCTCATTTTTAAAGAGGTTGTTTGGGGTCATTACAACCAAGAAGTTAAAATACCTATTGAGTACCAGATACCTGGTCATTGTTTTGAGTTAAGCCAACTCCTCTTAAGTGTGCTACAATTCACACACACAATGAGATGGGTCAATCTGATCCTCAGGCCTTCTGTCCTAAATACATTTTCACGTATGTAAATATACAACAAAAGAAATCCAATATATATTTGAGTGCCTTTAAAAATAATCCTCAAGCTGTAACTCTATATTCAAGGGAATGGATTTCAAAGCTGTAGCCTGCCTCTGGAAAGGAGGGGCTTCCTAAGGCAAATATTATTGGGGCTGCCTCACTGCAATGGTACTAGGCACTTGGCTTGAAGTGATTCTTTGCTGGCTAGCTGGTTTCCTATGTGGGCTGCTACTGGGCACACTCCAAGACATTACCTAATCACATCTGGGGGAGAATTACTCAAAGACTACGTGTAGCAGTTGTGGCTAATCTGTTGAATTTTTTGAGGAGCAAAATGCATTCCTAGGTCAGCATTAAAATAAGCATATTACTCATTAATCATTAAAAACCACTGAGCTTGAGATCATCAAAAGAACATTGCTTAAGAGAGAAAAGAGAACCTGTTTTCAGCAGCATTCAGAGCAGAGAATATTGCCCTTCAGGTATTTTTCTGCCATAATGTTTTACACTGTAATTCATGATAACCCAGACTTTGAAAGAACCCTTTTTCAGTCAATGGAGCCCTCTTGATTTTCTTCATCACTTGTGCAGTTATAATACCAGTGCAAAATCATGTTGCTGGTAACCTTGCCAGAGACACCCCCCTATGATAAAAAAGAGGTAGTTCAGCCTGCAAGATGTGTCCATTTTGGTTAGTCTGTGTTTCCTTCCAGATGAATGCACGAGTGGATGCATTGGGTGGCTATGAGCACTCATCTGGGAGCAGATCAAGCCCAGCCTCCTCTGCTGTGACTGGTGTGATTATAGGCTAGTTATCTAATGCCTTGGCTCACCAGATCTCTATTTGCTCCCACTCCCACATGACTTATAGGGGAATGAAATAATTCCTTTGAGAACACTGGGAAAAATTTCTTTTTGTGGGATGAAGGGGCATTATGCAATTGTGAAGGGTACGCAATGTACAAGTCCTCCAGACACACCTTCTCCCTGCTGAGGTAGCTGGCTCCAAGAAGATTCATTCCTTTCTTCATCTACCGGGAAGTACATGACAATCCCGAGACTCGCAACTGATTATGACTTGGTACAAGAGGCAATACTTGAGCTACTGTGAAGGCACCTACTTGGGTGGAATGTGGATACAACCAGAATATATTTGAAGTTCCAGATAGTTGCTGTCCTAAAACCAGAGAAAAATCACAATTCTGCTGTAGAGTTGTGTAAGAGAGAGGGGAAAAGATAAAAAGTAAAGAGGTGGGCAAAACATTTGTTTCAAGCTGGAGAAGAGGTGATATGGGAAGATGATGACAGAAGGGGTCTGGAGGAGATAATCACTACTGCCTTTGCAGTGGGAAGCTGGCCACTACATCCAGGGCTGGAAGCATCAACACAAGACAATAACACCAAGAAAAATAATTACACCCAATAATGGAAACAGAGGCAGCAAGGTAAGTGACTAGCCCAAGCCACACATAATAAGGTGGAGAGCAGAGCTGGGATCCAAGGTGGCAGATCCAAAGGTCACCCAAGCTACCACAAACACAGCCTTCCAGTGTGATCACTGGTAGAAGTCAAGGACACCACAGGAGCAAGCCCATGAATGGTGTCACTGCACCTGTGTATGGCACCTTCACATTATAGCCAAGTGAGACCCAGAATAAACCACTGTCCAGGAGCTTGGCTGCTAAGCAACTCAGTAACCTTCCGACTGGAGGGCAGTTCGAAGGCAGAGTGAACATTCTAGGGTAGGTATGATTAAAAAGACCAGAGAATAAATAACCTTTCAATCAAGAACTTCTCTGAGCTACATGGACAACTTTCTGTTGCCACCACTATTTAAAGGACTTTTTTTCTGGAGTGTCTTCCTTGGCTTGCGGTTGGCCTGGAAATTCTGACTGAAGAATTTGCCTTAATAACAGTATGCATATCCTCTGAGAAGGGACGACTAGAAGGAAGCTGTGTGTCTATATGAAAAGTTTTCATGATCCAACCTGAAGTGAAATATCTAAGACACCACAGTCAGTCCACATTGGGATTAAGAGAACCATGTATACATAGTCTGGAAGGGTGAAAAAGCAAGACAAAAATGATTTATGTGGTCAGGTGGCAAAATCATGGATGACCAATTCACTAAAAACATCACATAACTGTCACAGCGCTGTCCGTGTGACCAAGCCCAGTTTTTGGAGAGGTTCTCCCATCTTGCCCAGTGGCTGCCACATACTACAAAGTGTTCTGCAATCTGTGATCACATCCTGTGTTGGAAGTTTGTGTTTCCATTCCAGGTCCCAAGATATACACTGTTATGCAAATGATGGGAGGGCCTAAATATACTTACTCTTGCAACAATGCTTGCGGGGGGGACACTGAGTTCATTAAAGGGGGTGACATTTCTTCAGGATAATAATCTGTCCTCTGTGGTTCAATCCCAGGTTCTATTTTAATTTTTTTCTGTAATATAGGCTTCTCATATGATTCAATTACAGGTACTAAAAAATAAAAATAGAAAAGTCATTCTATGTACAATTTAACAATTTCAGCTTTTAAAAGTTTATTGCACAGCTTCTATCTATAGCACTGATGTATGAACATTCTTTTATTTGCCTTGGGCAAAATTATAGCAGAAATGAATCTTTGGGGAGTCTTGTTTCTCCTGACCATTATTTTGCCAGTAAGCATCACACACAGGAAGCCAGACTTTAAATATATCAGCCCCCAAATGATTCTTCCTTACGGTTTTTGGTTATTTCCTTTTAACCCTAATCTTCTGGCTACGACCAGGCAGTAAACAATGTGGCTTTTAATGGCCACTGGTTACCACCATGACCAAAGGTATTTAATAAATGCCTTTTTAATAGAATCATGTTGGCATTCAATAAAGCAAAATAGAAAAATCAACATTTTTACTATCCCAAAGTGACAATTAAGTGAAAGAAATCATTTCATGGCATTCAACAGACAGCCTGATTCGTGGGAGTGCTTCCAGGATCAACACTAAAAAAAGAAAAAAGGAAATGCCTTGGGCAGACTCTAAGATGGATATTTCCTTTCAAGAGTGTTAACAACTCTTGGTTCTTGCTTCCTTTGCTGCCTCACCCGGACCGTCTGATGATGAACCCCTATAGACTAAGTGGGAGCAGCAGTGCAGACCAGTGGTACAATTTACCTTGCATGCTACTATTTGAATTTTCCATTTCCTCGGATAAGGAGACCATAAGCGGCTGCTGGAGGTGACTGGTGTACATAAAGGGGACCGGCTGCACCACGACCGGCTGTATGACGGGCAGGATCCCGGGGCTCCGGATCCCGTGCCGGGAGAGGGCTGCGGCCATCACGGGAGGCATGGACAGTGGCACGCCGAAGGACTGCACTCCCGGGGGAGGCGGTGAGTACTTTTTCACAGGCGGGCTAGAAGAGGGCATGCTCAACCCCGGCGAGCCTCTCCGGTGCGAGGCCTGGAACTTCAGCGAGGAAGGAGAGCTCCCAGCGGAGGGCGGGGAGCTCCGCTTGTTCACAGTGAGGTCCACCGGCTCCATCTGCATCCCGTGCGACAGGCCTTCTGGGGTCTGGAAGAACTTGTCAGGTAACGGTGTGGAGTAGATGACACCATACTTGTTGGGCTTCATTGACTCCATGTAATTCGATGGGTATGACTATTGGAAAGGGAAGAGGGAAACGTGTGAACAGCCATTAAGTGCGTTTGCTGGAAACATGAGTCAGGAAGAAAATGTACAAGGAGGCGCTTTCAATACCATGCACTTTCTATTAAGCCATTTGGATTCAGATATATACTGGACCTTTTAAAAAAATGCTATGAGGGAGCTGGTCTAATAAATGTAAGAACTAGAGATAATGGGGTAACTGGGTCTGACACATAAAAAAAAAAAATCTCAGAATTAATTCTAAGGTGATTTCCATGTCAGATGTTAAGGCTGAGGTTGACACCTGGCAAAATTCTAAAACAGGTCATAAACAGAAACCTTTATTATTAGGAGTCAGTGCTGGGGGGTTCACCAAGGCCAGCCAAGCCCACTAACCTGTTGTTTTTCTAAAGAGTTTCTTTATCAGCAGGAAATGCTCTCTCTAGCTTGAGGGTGTGTGACTTCAGCAACAGGATCACTTAATGTTTCTTGTGATTTTCTTGTGTATAACATGGAGAAATGGAGCTGCATGGTAGCACAAATGATTGGCTTCAGCCACCAGACCAATCCATGCCTGGGGTGGCCAACAGTCCTGGTATGCTGAGGACTGTCCTGGTTTTTGCACTAAAAGCCCTACCTTCCAAGAAACACCTCAATCTCAGGTCAACCAGGATGATCCTGACTGACCCTACACTGTTACACTATATATAGACCAAAGGCCATCCAGTCTGGGGGAACTATGTCCTTGGCCCCAGCTTGCTCAATGGTCTTATTCACTGTCTGAATGAAGGTGCAGAAGATGACATAATTTCTAAATCGGTGGATGATACAGAAGTGTAAGAAGCAGCTAAGGACTCATGGAAGGCCACTTAATGCTCTAAGCCACTTGCACACAAACTTGAGGCCCAGTGTCCCCTCCTCTAAACCTTGCTACCCCCTGATCAAGAGGCTGATGAAATGGTCTATTTCCTCCCAAATTGAGTTGTTCCACAACTGACCTAATTTTTCTTCAAATATCTTTCTTGTAGTATCAGAATAACCTAATACTATCAGCTTTAAACACAAATCAATCAAAATCATAATAATGGCACACTATAGTACTGTCCTTCACTATGGAATTCACTAAAATCACTTCTAATCCTCATTTGAAAATGAAAAAAGTATCTTTGTTGTTAGAATGCTTTAAAAAAAATTAAACTCAACATAAGCCATTTTGTTTACTTGTAGGCATTCAGGAACTGAAATTTTAGTGGTAACATCAAGTCTGTCTGCAAAAAATTACTTGGATTTGAATGTTTTACAGTGAGAGTGGTAAGCAATGAGCTGTGCCTCTCTTCCAGCTCTAAAATCTTATGCACTTATGATTGAGGTAATACTAGCTCATGATGTAACCAAGAATACCCACCAATGGGGCCTTATAATTAAACAGCTTAAAGGCACTATTAATTTCAGATCCTCCTTGGCCCCTCCAGTGGCCATTTTTAAAAGTTATAAACAATTGTGGGATAGCAGTGGTTTTGACTGGGATTACTACTCAGATCACACCCTTTCCTCCTTGGGCCTACGCTGGGCCAATCTCCACCTGGCTGTGCTTCAGAATCACCTGTGCTATTTAAAAAATTCTGGTTGTCTGCTCCCTTCTCTGGACCCAATGAGCCTGAGTATCAGGGGAGAGAGAGCCAGGGAGGATTTATCTTTATCTGTTTTTTATGTCAGTTTCCTCATAATTAAGATTATGTGTTTTGTTCTGTCCTTCCTTTGTTTATTCATATCATCAAAATCTGTATGCTCTCCTACAACCGTGATTACTGCAGTATGATGCTTTAAAATAATTGTTTATATATCTAATACAAAAACCTGTTTTTTTCCAGAAGTAGTGACATAAAGTTCCCTCTTAAAACAAATGTATTATGTTAAAAAAGCAATTCTATGGAAGGGGGCAAGAAAAATTACTAACTAAATGTTAGGTGTGCAAGTCCCATGAGGATATGGCAAAACTTGTCAAGGTGGTACTAAATACCCACCTTCTAGGAGGTTATGAGGTTAAAATTAAAATTGGATTCAATTAACAGATGTAAGGAGTTTAACACACTGTTTCTAGGAGTCTCTTCTGTTCCTACTGTAATAGACTTTGATCCTCCCAAATGGGGCTTCTCAAACTTTACTGTGCACATGAATTCAACTGCCTGTCTTGTTAAAATGCAGATTCTGAATTACTGGGGAGGGAGTGAGTGGCTCAAGGTACACAGACTGCCCTGTGAAAGCATGGCTCTAAGTGGTAGAGATACAGAATAAAAATATGAATTTTTAGTATTCAAATTTGATGAATTATTTAAATACTATTTAAGGGGGGGGATTTTCACTAACACTGCTTAAAAACAAGGACATGAAGAATATAAAATCAGAAAATAAATATAAATTGCTGCTTTTAAAAGCAGCTCTGAGTTACTTATCAAGAATCAAAGGAGGAAAATATTATTTCTACCTTTCTTTAGAACAAGGTACACACACAGGTAACACATAAGGTGAGAGGCCCAAAACATACAGTGATATTACCATTAGACGTATTTAAATAGGCAATATTAAACGAGGCATAAGGTTCACTAACCAAAAAAAATTAAGTCATGGATAATGAGGGATTAAGGAAATAATTAAATACAGGAGGACAAAAGATTTCTCCTAATTCTAAAGTTTAACGTGCTTTATATAATTTCCTTTATATAAAAGGCGCAAGTTTTGATACTAGAAACAAAACTGCAGGAAATGGGAGGCAATATTAGGTGTTTCTACTCACCAGAATGTAGCTTCTCCCTTATTTTCAGCCCTATTCTTTAAAGACCTTCCCCCTCCCCCTATGACCTAGATTTTAATGACAAGTTATTGGCAGCTAAATAGGAAATGAAACGAGGACACACTTTCATTGCTGTCATTGCTGGTTTTTTTCTAACCGTGGGGTGAGTTTAAGGAGAATAGGAATTTAGAACTTGGGAGACTTGAAAATTTAATAATACTCTCAGGTTTCTCAAGCCATTAAAAAAAAAGCCACATATAAAGCCATGTTTTATAAACATTATTCACACTCAAGCTGTGAGTCTGCTCGCCATGAATGCCCCCACCCTCTTTGCTGATGTAAGGTGTTTGTAAGGCTTGGGCTAGGAGTAGGGACACACATTTGGACACACAACAGAGTTCACAATTAACTATTTCCAGTCTGACTGCTTCACAAAAGGGTGAAAAAATGTGGTTCCTCAAACTCACTAGCAAATTCCATAGCAATGTTGACCAGAACCTTCTATTAGATGTGTTTGCTTCAATTATTTGGGTGGAGCACACAAGCTACTGCAATCAGCTTGCAACAGTCTGCCCTCCACAGTGGAAGGAGTGATCCAGGGTGTGCTCAGCATGGGTGCCTTTGGTGGGTACACCCTGGTACAAGCGACCTGTCCAGACCATTCCTATCTCCTCATAAAGCAATGCAAATAAGCGTGGCTGCACTGGCCCCAAATCCGTATCAGAGGCGAGTGTTGATGAAGCAAGGAGCCTCCTCTGGCCACTGACGTGCAATGCCCCAGTGCATATGCTGACCGAGCGAGACCGAGCGAGCCCTATATCCTGGAACAGAGCAGCCTGAAGACAAGACTCAACCCTCCCTGGGGTGGTAATAGGTTTTACTTTTCAGAAGATCTGTTATTAAGAAATGTTCTTTCCTTCTGTTGTAACACACACTGAAAGGAGTGTTCATACCTCCACAGCATGTGTGTTTATTTGCTGACTGCTTCCTCTCATCAGAATGGGAGATTAAGGCCTGGCACAGATGTTTAATAAACACTCGATGAGTGAAGGAAGTGAATCAACACACTTTCTGAGCAGGTTTTTACTACTGACAAGGCTAAGGCTAATACCAATTATTCCAATTCTTTGGATTCTCAAAAAATGATTTTTATTGTGGTGGGGAAAAAGGGCACAGGGTTTGGATAATTTTCCAAAACTACCACTCTATACCCAAGTGAGAATTTCAATAGTTTCTTATTCCACTGGAAGTAGTTTTGGAGAGTTTTCCATTACAAGATGGCTTAAGTGGGAGTGACTGCACAACACATGGATGGAGTGAGTCTCTATTTCACTATGCATTAATATGGAAAAAAAAATATCCGTGACAGGGCTATGGCAAGTCAAAGGGATCTTCATACCAAGGGTGGGGTTCCAAGTGCAGGAAGGTGTGGTACATTTATAAGCACACACTCTGGAGACAGCAAACGTCATGCCCTTCCATGCAAACAAAAGCATAAAGTGCCTTTTTCCACCAGGCTCAGAAAAGTCATGAAAAGTTTTTGTTAGACCAGACCAGAGGAACTACTGTTTTAGTATTTCTCAGTCTTCAAGAAGTCTTGTCAGACGACAGTTCTCATTTACAAGAAAAGAAAAAAAACATTTTCTTCAAAAGTCATCTTGCTTAAAGAAATAGAATAAAATTCTTTAATTCTCAACCCTCTTTGGAAATGTATTGGTAAAAGCAAATCCTTTACATGTACATTTTATATATACATGCTGTCTCATACTTTACAAATGACAATCTCCAATTTTACAAATTAAAAAAAAAAAAAAGAGGCCTTGAGGGCTGGAGGTTTTGCCAACATCCTGCTAAGTAGCAGAGATCCACAGCACCAACGGAGGGGGGTCTACTCTGCTCCCTATTCTTGCAAACTTTAATAGGACAACCCAAAGCCTTATCATTTACCTCAAAGCACAAGGTTTAGAAGAGGTTTACATTTCAGTGAGAGAGAAATTACATTTCCTCACTTTCTCTAAACTATAGAAAAACACCAAACAGACACATTGCATCTGTTGTATTTGCCTTTTAAGAAAAAGGTGGGTGGTGGGGGTGGGGAGATAAGTCATTATTTTTCTTCATATGTGGAATTAAAACAAAAAGAATCTTACAAATATCCTATACGGCCTAAATGTTCAGAACACTGACCTGAGTCCAGACTTTGACCTTCAGGTTAAAGACAGAATTAAAAAGAAAAAAGGCATAAAGGAATAATAAATTAGGTTTAATGTCCACTCATGAAGGCAGGAAAAATGCAATTTGAAGGTTTAAGAGTGGAAACAAATGCTTTTTATTTAATTTCATTGCTTCCTAAATATTTCAGTTAACTGAGCTTTCACTGAGTGAAGAAAAAGAATTTATTTGTAAGGACTGACACTAACTTTTGGTGAAACAATCTAATTAAATTCTGTAAGCAATAGTTGAAGTTGAAAACTAGAGCATGAAGGAGAGAAAGACCATTAAGTGCAAAAATACTATACATCTTAATTTCATGTATTTATATAGGTTACAGTATTACAAGAATAACTGTTATTTCAGATTCATTATTTCCATTTTTTTAGTTGTGTATTTCCTTGCACTTAATTATG
The DNA here is from genome assembly GCF_030020395.1 of Manis pentadactyla. Classification (NCBI taxonomy): domain Eukaryota; kingdom Metazoa; phylum Chordata; class Mammalia; order Pholidota; family Manidae; genus Manis; species Manis pentadactyla. The sequence goes on along the minus strand of NC_080023.1, from coordinate 32,117,151 downwards.
TCATACCAATGAAGCAATGTGGATCTTTATTTTACTTTAAATTAGGCTCTTGAGCCATATTTTCATGCTTGATTAAAAGTATTGCAAGTATATTGAATATTAAAATGCATAAAAGATGGTTCTGCATCATTTACAAAATTAATCATATTCTCCGGTACTAAAAACCTATTCATATTTCAAGGATATAATTAATGGGGAAATTTTATATCTTTAATTTTCCTTCAACATGCTCTGCAATGGTTGGGGGAAAGAGGTTGATGGATACAATGAGAGCACTGAATAACATTAGAAGTCAATTTAGTTTTTTGATTAATAAATCTTATTGCTCAATTATTACCATATTCAGACACTGGGTTATCCAGTTAACATGCTGGAATGTAAATGTTATCTCCTAAAAGCCACCCTGACCTAACTTTTCACCGTACACGGTGGTAAACAATTCACTAGCTTAATAATATCCATGGCAACTCAGTTCCGAGGGCCTCCGAGTGACCCCTGCGTCTCGTATAAACATTTTTGGCAGGAACCTCCACAGTCAGTGCATAAGGATGATCTAATTTTGCAAGCGTGTCATTACCAACCTTCACATACACAACTCAGGCCAAGTTTTTCCCCTTGTGAGTATTTTCCAAGCCGTGGAAGAAAAGTGCAAGACAGAATGGGAGTGCTGCCTTTTCACTTGATGTTCACTAACCCAGCCACCCTCAGGTCTGCACCACTCCTGCCTCTGAAGTTGGACACCTTTCCCTTATCACCTATGTTCCATCTCCATAGCACTAGTGTTGGACCTGTATAAACACGTGGACTAAGCCCCAGGTGGCCAAAGAGCATCTAGAGGGGAATGGCTCACAAGAGTGGCTCGCTTAGCATGAAGGTGCTGAAACAGACCACGGGCTATATAGTTCCCTCCCAGTCAGAGACTCCTCCAAGGGAAAAATTCCATCCTCACCACCAAGTTCTTTTACTAGCTCCTCCCCGGTCCTGTCTCCTGCAATCACAGTTCCATATATGGCTGTCGTCATTGTTTTCTCAGCAAACCATTTTATTCTTAGTGTATTTTTTACATGCTAAAAGAGTGAGACTTCCCCCATCCAAGGTTTCATCTTTTTAACCACCTCCACGAAGGACCACCTGAACGCTACGCGAGACAAAACAAAATATCTTTTTCTTCTACTATTAAAAAAAAAAAAAAATGACACTGACAAACATTTTATATTGATGTGTGATCTGAAGAAAAATACACCATTAGGTAATCATGTTCTTGAGCAGATTTCTTGTAGGTACACTCACAAATAGCTTCCTAATGATGACAAACATCGTGAACATTTTTTTTTTAATATCCCTAGAAGCACATTAATTTTTAAAAATCAGTCTGGCCAAATGTTTTTTGCCAAAACCAATAATCCCCGGAGACTAAGATAAAAAACTGGTAACTGAGGAAGTTTTGTAAACCTACTTCTGTTGTGAGGAGGTTTGCCTGTGGCCCAAGTTCTGTGCTGATCATACCCTGGGGGGCTGTGGGTTGCAGGTCTTAAGGAAACATGGATCCCATTTATTAAAGGATGCACAGTTGCTTTGAGGGTATTTCTCTCACTTTTTACCAGGGTATTTGAGAAAAGTTTACCTATCAAATGCATCAAGCGATGAGTAACCTTAAGGAGTAACACAGCACACAATAATGTTATGACCACTTGGAATAAATAAAAAGCATTCAGTGTCGGAAAACTTACCACCGAGACAGGGTCCATGGCCTCTTGCTTGACAGGGACTGGGTCAAACATGAGCATTCTTTCAGCTCAGCCTTCTAGGGTGCTCTGGCCTAAAACAAACAAGGTGTCCATCGATATTAAATTCCGAGGTTACTTTAAATATAAACTAGTAAAAATATAATTTTTTTCACCCCTCCTTCTTTGCTCTTTCCTCTTCCCCACCCCCAGAATGGCTAGAATTTATTTCCCTTACCTATGAAAGATGCCATTTTATATAATTAAAACCAGACTCCATAGTCATAACCAGATGGGAGTCAACTGGCATTTCTAACTCAAATACATAAACCCTGACATTTCTGGAACTATATGTACAGCCCCTACTGAGCAGCAAATCTTGCTTAAGACCCCTGTGCAACTCAATACAAGTTCACATTATATATGAATGTTAAAAACCATCACTAATATCTTTGTTTTTAACCTTCCAAACTCTTTTTAAATGGATTATAGTCTGCATGCTATTTTGTATCCATAGTTGCACTTGATAATTTATTGTGAAAATGTTTCTTTTTCAGGAAGTATGGTTCCAAAGCAAATCCAGTGTGCCACTCCGTGAGTTTATTTAAATCACCCTTTTATCAGGCACTTAGGATGTTTCTGAATTTCCACCATTTCACAGCAATGAGCACCTTTATACTTATAACCTCTTGCAAACTCTGAATTAATTTTTAGGATAAATTTTATGAAAGAGAATTCTTGGAGGAGTCAAGGATATTTTCCAAAGCATTTAATGTATCAGTCGACAAAGATGTTCTATTATTTTCGTCAATAAATAGAACCTGTTTCCCAACATTTCTATCAGCAATGTGTATTATTACTTTAAAAAAAAAACCTGCCAATTTGTTAGCATCTAAATGGCAAACTATTATTCTAAATCGATTTAATAATTGAAGTTGAATCTTTTTCCTCTTTATTTACCATCTGCATTTCTTCTTTTGAGAGATGCCTTATTGACATCTTGACTTTTCCCCTGCACCTCGTTTTCTAAGCACTCTGTATATATGAAGGCTACTAGCTTGTAATTCACTCCAATTTGTCCTCATTAGGAAATATTCTAATCTTTAGCCTAATGTAAAGGAAATGTCCATCCTGATCCTGTTTGGTTTTTCTGTTTTCTTCTATTATTGTGTTCATGTCATCCCTCCATTTTCTTCTGTGTTCCATACTAGTCCACTTCTCACACTCATCTACATCAAGCTGACTGCTTCCACAAGACAAAATGATGTTCGGTCGGCTCAACATTCAGCTACATTTCATAGGTTATGGAATCACTGCGCAGCTACTACCCAGATCTTCAACAACTTGCTTCAGGCACCTACCATCCAAATTTGGTTTAAGTATCAAACACTGTGGTTAAAGGTGAGGTCTTTATAGATCACTTGGTTTGGGTGGGAAGGGGAACAAGTTCTAGACTGAGTTCTCCATGAAAAAACTGCAAAAGTCTCTGGTTCTAGATTACTTCCTGTATTTCAGTATTAAAACTCCCTATCCCGACCTCCATCATAGCAATCCTGTAGTTTGTTGTGTCCATGCTCTACCGGTTATACTCCGATAGCTTCACATGCAATTATAAAAGCAATACTATGTAGTTCTTATGCTTCATTGAAAAAGGAACGTTGTGGGTCTCATGACAGCACGTGAATATCATCATTAACTCAACATAAGGCCCCAACTTCAAAATTTTATTTTCCTACATCACAGGGTGTGTTATAATCTGCAAACACAATTTAACACCAGGCTGTTCAAATCAATGGTGCTACTAGCCTCTTATATATCCCAGCAAGAACAAATCTTAACAGCCAGTGAAAAATGGATGATTTCATAATGAAGGATGAAAACCACTTTTGTGTCTGGGGATCTATTATTAACCAATTCGCAGCCTAGCAGCTGAACAGATGGGTAAGGTTCTAAGAATGGATGTCCTGTGCCCCATAAGCAGACTGTAAACAAAAGATGTGAGATCTGCTTTTATCAGTGAGGTCAGATAATTCAGTAGTCCTGACCCATGGCTGGCCACCCCTTCTCCAAGCCTTTCAAATTTAATTTACTCTTACAGATTCATCCACTCCACTACATACCACTGGGCAGTAATCTGAAACAAATCCTCTAAATAAAAGCACTCATATTCTCAGGTATGTAATGAAAGAGCCGCGGTCTTGAGACTCAAGCAGCAGATCTCCATCCTTAGCCCAGCTCTAGGGTAACTCCTGTCAGGCGACACTGCCTTTACCTGTGTTTTTAGGGATATCAAATGAGATTGAACACAAAACAAACAAAACTCATGCTCTGTAAGTAAGTTACATCAATAAATACGTGAAGAATTTCTGGGCTCTACATACTGCACACTACACAGCACCACATTTGTTGGCTCGAACCCACGGAGCAATCAATGTCAAGCATTTGCCTCTTTGCTGACATACTTAGCTTTACAGGTCAGTCCTCTCCACCCTTAAAAACACCCTCAGACTACATTCAGTTTAGAAGTTAATAGCTGCCAGCCTGCTGTATGGGCTCTTGTACGTGACCCTGTCACTTTACAATAGCGCCACTGCCACCCCTTTTACTATATACCACACCTCACGTCACCCCGCAGCCTCTATTACCCATGAGAGCAGCATGGGAATTAAGATGATGTGCTTCTAGAGTTCATTTTGGTTCAAATTCTAACTCCACCATTTAGCTCATAAAGCCTTCAATGACTTTTTCTAATGTCTACAGCAATGACTGCTTGAATCCATTAGAAATGAATTACGTATTAACCTACCATATCTTTTATCATTTAAAGAAATTATTTAAATCACTTTTGCTCTTTACATTTTATGGCTTTTCTAAATTTAAGGAAATTAGTACTTTGCAAGACTTGTAAGAGAAAAAACTAAAGTCTAATATGAAGCATCCTTCCTAACAAAGCCTGACTTATCTATTAAAAAAGAATTGTGAGGGTATGTTTGTTTGTTTGGAACTGTACCTCAAGAGTCACCCTGCTGTGGATGAAGGGATAGTTCTCACTACAAGTATTTCAGCTAATGAAGGAATGAAAAAGAATCAGAACGCCTCATTTTGAAACTCCCAACTAAATAATGCATCACTAGACAATAAAATAAAAGCCTGTGTGAAATTAAAATATCTCTTATGAACAGAACCAAACTGTCCATTCACATGTCTAACAGCACTTTTGTTCCCAATCTGGTAGCTGCTAAGATGACTGATTATGATTTTAATAAAAGTAGCAGGATATGGAACAAGAGAAGAAGGACATGCAAAGCAACGGATACATCTAAACAGTTAACAAGACAGCTTCCTGGGAGGGTTGCCAATTATTAAATTTACAAATTCTGTAATTAAAAACTTAATAAAAACGGGAGAGGGAAGCAAAGCCGGAAAGAAACCAAATTTAGGAAAAGAATCAAACACATTAATACAAATCAGGCTTTGGTTTATTTGTAAAAAAACTTCTATACACCGTATCTACTGGTCCTAAGACCTAAGACCCCTTTCGCCGATAGTATTGACCTTGTCTTTGGGTTCTGGTCTAGAATCAGAAAGGAAGGACTGCAGTGTCTCCAAAATGCTTGCCGTATAACTGAGAAGTAATCTATGCACTGGAGAATTGGAGTCCCTAAATGTGGTGGCTTTTATTACGCATGGGCGACTCTGTGCTCTGGGGATATTCCCATCATTTTAAAAGAACGCTAAAAAACACCTACAAATGCTATAGAAATTACACAACACTGACAGCAATCTTAAATAGAACCAGTAGGTGGCGCACTAAAACAGATATTAGGGCTTCAGACACCAGCAGTAAATTGAAATTTGCCAACCTAAGGATCTTTAAACTAAGTGGGTTTTTAACCAGGCTCAGGAATTGTTAGCTATTTTATGTGGGTATCACAGAGATGAAAGGGCCCCAAATGTAGTTCTGTTTTTTTCTCACAATTATTTCCCAATCCTAATACTTTTACTTTTATATCTTAGTTGTATTTAACTAGCTGAGCAAGAAATACATTCTAAACAAAGAAATCCCAGGATACCAAAACTGCATGAGAAAAAAGGAGCAAACCTCGTTAAAACAAAAACAAAAACCCATCAAACTTCCAAGTTATCAAGGTGCTTAAAGCGAAGATGTAAGAACATAATCATTGCCAAAACAATTTTCTGTAACTGGAGCAAATGTCATCTTTCCCAACTGTTTATTTTGCTGGGAAGGGCAGATAGAACCAAAATTTTCCTCCACAGAAACAAACACATTTCCCTTCACAGTCTCTCCACTCACACCTCTGACTTTTCAGACTTCAAAAAAAAGAGTCAGATTTTTGCTAAAACACAAAATGGCACGATTACATATTAAAAAGTGTTGGTGAATCATTTACACGGTGTTTCAAAAGCAACATAGTTCTGTCTCAGTCCTGTTCAGTGCTCTGTGAGGCCTACTGAACAACTGCTTTGAGAGGGTGCTTAGAAACACACACAGCCCTTTAAGGAAGAGGAGGTTGGTGTCACCAAGCTGCCTTTGGAAGTAGTTTGTCTTGAAGCGAAAGCATGTTTTATTATAGGAATAACCTTATAAATGACTGCCCCATCCTTAGAGGCATGACGGAGAGATAGACACACAGAGGTGTGTCTGAAGGAAGTTTTTTAGGGACAGAGCAGAATCTGCTTCGGACATTCTCCCTTTGTGTCTCGTTTTTATACATTTTCCGTATCTTTCTTTCCTTTCTCAGATCCTCTTTGGGACCCTGCATTATCCTCCCCCAACCCAGCCCGACCCCAAAGCTCCAAATTACCTGCATCCCTCAAAGCAAATCTTTGTCTCTAAACTGACCGTAGCCAGGTGTTAAGGAGAAAAACAGTATGCTCAAACTGACCCTGCATCGGTTAGTGCCCCTTTCCAATTTTCTCCAGGGGTTTGGATGTCAGGAGGAAGTATGTTGCCTGCCCCCACCCTTTAGTCCCCAAAGGAACTTCAGGGGAAAAAGAAACAAAACAAAAATCTGTGTTTGTGTAATCCTTGGTCAGGAGGAGAATAAGGGCAGGCAGGCAACATCGCTGAACTAAACTTCCTCTCCCAAGAAACTCTTCTTCCTTCACTTCTGTACCCCAACTCTTCAAGAGCTCCAAGGACTCGAATATTTAATGGCAGTTGCCCTGGTCAGAAATACAAGGGACCAGGCAACAGATGTTAAGTAGGCATTTTTAAGCTGGAGGTTCCTTTCACAATAGCTAAGTGCTCGCACTTACCTGGAAATGTGTCCACTTTTCATACCACTCGATGCTTTTCACCAACCTCAGTCTTCTACTGAAAAACTTTCATGCAGTCTATCTCAATCTGTGCCCCTCATAAATTACATTATTTTGCATCAAAATGTTTTGCAAATGGGAAAGAAGTTAATTATTTAGTTTCAGGTTAAATATAATGATCCAGTGAGCAAACAATCCGCCCTCTCTCCTCTCTCTGCTAACAAGCCACCCAATTTTACTTTCCTGCCTCCACCCATCTGCTCCACCCTATGGAGAGTTGCCAAGGCGAGTCCAACTTGTCCAAACAGGACACGGCTTCAGATAAGATTCTGCCCACACCCTGTACTTCGGAAAGACCAAGCGAAGCAATTGATTTTGCATGTAAATAAGGACAGGTGCAAAGGTAACAACCCAGCAAGGGCCCTGCACCTTCCCAGACTGAGGCCCAGCACAGCAGGGGTGGGGGGTGGTGAACCCCAAACTCATACTCTTCAAGTAAATTCTCAAGTTCAATGCCACCTGGTTGGTAGCATCCCACACCTTAATTAAATTTTAGCAAACACTGATCATTTTCCCTACTAAAGTTACACACTTGTTTTCTTTCTTTATGCTCTGACAATTTTGTGTTTTAGTTTTAAGGGCAAGCAACCTAGGATCAATTGAAAAATACCCGTAATGAATAATCTCACTGGGTACATTTCTTTCAAGGCTGTCTCAGCTCTTGCAGTTCCCTTCTGTGAGGCGTTATATAATCAAATCCAGAAGGACTGTGTGAGGCCACACTGCCTCTCTGCTGGTGCCCTATCACTGGGGACCCACCCTACTCCACCCTAAGGGGCCTCCACCCATGGGGCCCCACCCTGGAGGGAGTGGGAGTCTGGGAGGGACCAATTGGCTCCAGTCAGCAACCAGTTCCTGAAAATTCCAGCCTGAGCTGGGATGGCTGGAACCTTAAAAATAACCAGGAAGAATCGTCAGGGTGGTGGTAATTCCCGCAGCTCCTGAAGATTCTCCATTAAAAGTTATCTCATAGAGCCACTGAACCTTTGGATACGAAACCATGAGCTAATACTGCTCTCTCCCTTCAAAAGTAAACAAAAAAGAAACAGAAAAGCATTTTGAACCACTGCTGTGTAAGACAAATAACCCTACGTGTCCCAAACCCAAATTCTCCTCCCTGCGCCTGCCTACAAAAGACAGCCCGCCACCCCCACCTCCTATCTGCCTTATTCTCTGGACATTCACCATGGAAACCTAGCAGTCATCTTTCAAGCCCTCCTCATCAACTTTTATTTCCAGTTCTACTAGTGCTACCTGGAGCCAGGGCCTCAGTGCCTCAAGACTGCATTACTGGGGTTTTCCTCTGCTGGTCTCCCAACCCCCACTCCCAGCCCCTTGGTCCCTCCAATTCATCCTGACCCCCTGGCCACCTGTATCACCCTAAGTCCTCTCCTCATCTAGTCTTTCCCAAGCTTAGGAACTCCCTCCAACGGGACCCGCAAAGCTTGCAGAATGGGTTCAAGAGCCCATGCTTGGCACCCCCTCTAAGCAGCTGCCCCCTGCTCCAACAAGTGCCCTTCCCGCTGCTCACCCTGTTTCCCCCACACCTCCTTGCCTTTGTTCATTTTTGGCCCTGATGCTGGGCAACCAGTGTGGAATGCCCCGTCCCCTTCCGGCTTATCTAAATCCTTCTAATTCTTCAAAGACCAGCTCAAGGCCCTCCCCACTCTGTGCAACCAGCTGACTGCACCCTCTCTATCTGGGGCCGCTTCTTACCTAGATAGTCTGGGCCTTTTAATTTTCCAAATGGCCTGTCTCAGACCACCACCTGGATTGGAAATGTGCCTTACGGAGGGTGGCTTCCCTCCCCACTCCCCAAAGGAGATGGGCGTGTTCACTAAACGAAATTTTTGTCAGGCACAGGATTGAACACAAGAGCACCCAGCCCTCTAGGAGTGCTACAGTCCTTACCCTTCCCTGGGAAAGCACTTAATGAACACTGCCCTTAATTAATACGGGTGGGAGGGGGCCTAACACTAAAGGAAACCTATTCGTTGAAACTTCCTTCAAAAGTTACTGCTCCTAACCTTAACCTTGTCTGTTCTGTTATGTATGGATCCTCCAGAGACCTTGTCAGCATCATCCTCAAAGAATATTTTTATTATCCTCCCAGAACTATCTTCTAAACCAGTCTAGGGTCAAGGTCTCGGAAAAGCGAGGGGAAGAGACAATTGCATGAGAAGGCTGTTTATATTTAAAAAACATAAGGATTTTTTTTTTTTAAAGGATACGTCTGTTAGCCAAGGCAGGCCAGGGGCTAGGTGATGTCACATGGTTCCTGTTAATCATCTTCCTCATCACGAGTGGCTATATACGATTGGCATCGTTACATGGACTGCGTCACTGAATGCCTAGGAGGTGGGTGGGTACTACCTTTCCATTTTACTGAGGGGAACACTGAACAGAGGTGAAGTCAACTGCCCAAGTCACACAGCTGCTAAGCCACACAGTGAGGATTTGAACCCATAGTAGTCTTGATTTTCAAGGCTGGTGGACTTGGCATCCCACTCTACCACCTCCCCAGGCAGAAGACAATGTTACATGAAAAACAGCAATAGCGAGAGTGCAATTTCTTCAAACAGATCTGTCTATGGGGAATATGGAATGTAGGAATGGTGTATTTACAGCAGTGGCTGTTTCAACCCCTCCCATCTGGAGCTGCCTACCCTCTCCGTGTGCAAGCTTGGACGCAAGATCAAAAGGCACATTCTGAAGGCCCCAAATTAGGCTATTCTTCCTAGCCAATGCACCTGCAACTGGTCCATAAAACTGCTCAGAGAAATTGGCAGCTTTACCCAAGGAAATACGGAAATCCTCATAACTGTACAAAGGTGGAAGGGTCAGGCCCTCATCCCCATTTTAGAAATGAGGAAATGGAGGAACAGAGGTGAAATGACTTGCCCAAATTCGCAGAGCTGGCTGGAGCTGCAGAAGTACAGAAGTGTGTTCTGCAGACCCGGGGCTCTTTCTGTTCTGCTTCGGAGTCTGTGCTGTGGGACCAACGCCTAAGTAAGATAATTTCATATTGGGGTCCCTCTCCCAATACAGAGGGTGTGGGATGTGTGCAGTGCCACACTGGCCCATGTTAGGCAGTGCCAAGGGGAGGTTCCAGCCAGCAATTAAGATTTCAACATGCCTTTTCAGGTTGGATCAACCCGGACCTACTCCGTCCCATGGCATAACTACGAATAATGACTGCATGTAATTTGAGATTAGTTCTAATAAGTAGGTGCTCAATAAATACTTGTGAGATGAATAAATGGATATTCAACTACCCTGCTCACATGCTAGAATAAGATGCAGGGCAAGGGCCTCAGAATAATATACAAAAGGTGTCACACAAGGGTACCTTGCCCAGGGACCAGGGAAGCTAGCCTGAAAATAATTTTCGAAACCTAAAATGCAAAGTAACTGTGACAACTTTGGGAAGCTCGGGAAAGAAAACTCCCTTGTTTGGAGAATTAAGCGGAACAGGAACTTGAAACTAATGACAGTATTTTGGGGGTGAAGAACTATGGAAGGTACCAGGGTGTAAAGTACAAGAATAAAGAAGTGGATTTCAGTGATTAGACTCAGAGAACAGCAGTTAGTAGGAAGAGGAGTGCGGAGGCCAAAGGAGAAAAACCACACTTGATTCACAGGTCGCTCTCCAGGGTAGAATGCACTGACCTCGATGTTCACTTGATGTCTAGAATTAGCCAAAACTCTACTGAACTAGCCATCTCTGGAGATCCTCAGGCTTTAGAGAGATTGGCAACCATCCTGAGCTTGTCCCAGGCTAAGCTGGGCTCTTCAAGGCTGTCCTGGAGGGAGGCTGCTCAAGAAGCACCGCCTTCCTGGAAATCAGGGTAAGAGCTAGACCCTGGGTTGCATGGAATGCATGGGCTGAAGGACCACTTAACTCGCTACATTGAGTCTCCTGCTCCCTTTAATTACATGGGGGAAATGTTAATGTATTCGGCATGCCAACACAATGGAGTGAGTTTCAAAAAGCTCCAGGAACCTGTTTTGCAAAAGAACTTTACTATTAACCACTGACAGAGGGATACAAAATACATTGATACCTCTTTTAAATGTTCCACTTAACTATGGTGACTTTCTAGAAAAAGCCTGGAGCCAGTTAAAAGGTATTTTCTTGCCTTGGGAGAAAAAAAGTCCTAGTTCTGGTTGAGAAACTGTGTCTACAACATTGTGTCTCTTTAATTACTACTAAATTTCAAGGAAGGCTAGTTGCGGGGGGGTGGGGGGGTGGGGGGTGGAGAGCAGGGGAAGCAGAGCTACCTCCTTTAGACAATGCTCTCTTATCAGGGCAGAATGCTGTCTGGTTTCCTGTCTCGAGCTCGGGCATTACTGCTTCAGATGAGAACTGGAGTCTATGAAAGGGACAGATCAGGCTTGAAAATGAGAATGCTAAAAACCAACTCACTCCAAAATAGACTTTGACTGGAGTATCACACGTTAGCAAACCAGATTATCAATTTTTTTATGACTCCAGGGATTTTTTTTAAAAAGATCAAACTGACGATAAATGAACACTTCAGAAAGAAACTTAATTTCTAGAATAATGTAATTCCTAGTATGTAAAGGATAAATTTGCTTGTATTTATTATTTATTCTTAAACACAATAGGTTTTGAAAACACAGAAATATCACCTAAGAAAGCTTTTCATTATAGCAAAAATGTTGATTTGGAAATATTAAAAAGGCAGGTATCTTTAAATTAGTAATAATGATTTGCAACAAAACTATTATTCCTATACATTTTTTCTAATTATAGCAACTATCAGACTGGTATAATTTTTTCCAATCGTTGAGCTTATCATTTTAAAGCCTGCAGATTTTTTTTCTATTATTCTATAATAGAATAAATTAGACCTAGACCCTTATCATCTCTATTAACAACCTCCTTTTCCCCTCAAATGGGGAGGAAAAAAATGAATTGGGGTAAGACAAATAAAGACTGTCTTATCACATCAAGTTGGATTGTTAACAACTTTGGAACTAAAACAAAAAAAGTTGCTTCAATTTGGGTCACTTATGAATATTAGTTTAAAGGTCTCTTGTCCTATGAGTCAGCATAGCACTTCAGGTTTGCTTCACCCAAAAGAGAAAGGTAGTATCTTATTGAAAGTTTCCAAAATTCCCATTTTTCAAGGAAGGTTATCAATAGCTGATTTGATTCTAATAGCTTTCTTAATATCACATATTTCCCTTTATCCATAAAGAAAGAATGTGGTGGGACATTAAGTTAAAACAAAAACACTATTATCACCAATTCTGGAGAGGATAGTGTCTAATTTGCTACCTCAGCAACTGTGAATTAATTACATTAGAGGACACTGTAGATAATTCTCTTAGATTTAAAAAAATACCCAAAAATGTTTTTAAAAGAAACTTGCCTGAAGTTTTCTTTTTCAACCATTTTTTTAAAACTTAAGTTTCTTGAACCACAAGAAAAATAACTTGTTAAAGCAGGTTTTAGTTAAAGGTATTTGTTAACCCACAAATATAGACCATATAGAAAATTAAAAATGGAATTATGAAAAAGTTATTGTAAAATAAAAAAATCTTTCTCCTTCTGTTTTCAAAATACAAGATTAAAATTTTCTAAACTATCAGTAGATGTATTTCTTTATTTCAAGTTCTCCTTTTCCTTAAGTTCTTTATTCTTAAAACAGCTTGGAAAGCAGATGTAGAATACAGTAAAATCTTTGTCCCTAAAGAAAAAAAAGAATTATCCCAGTACTGAAATCTTTGTCCTTAAATAAGAAATAACCCTGGGATTTTCTCAATATATACTAGGTTTTATTTCAATACTTTTTCTAAAGATTCCTTCCTTAAAACATAAAGTAAGACTTTCAAGTCAGTCCAGCTTCCAAGACGACTTAGGTTCTCCAGCCAGTGGAGTCTCCTATGCCTTGAGTGTCCTGTGCTAAATGTGAACACAGGTGGCCACATCTTTCAGATACTGCTAGGTCCTCTCACCTCTAAGGTGGTAATCTTGATCCAAAATTGACAGCTTCACGGCAAAATGCCTATCAAAAAACAAACACCCTACCCATCTCAAAACAAGAATGAAAAATAAAAAAATCTAAAGGCAGCCAACATGCACACAAATTTCTTAAAAATCACAATTTGGCAATGATAAATTCTTTAAAAAAGAAGCATTTATTCAACCATATAAACACACTGGACAAAGGGTGTATGTAAAAAGGTTAACTGACTTCTCATTATGACATAACACAGGCTTCTTAAGCAATCTCAAGTGTGTGGAGACATGATAACTCCCTGGGTGGGGATCAGGAGTTTAGGGGCAGGGACCATGGCCTGGTCTGGGCTACTGATCTACCATAAAACAGCCTGAAACAGGAAAGAGCACACATATGCCACTTGGAATGTATGACGCAAACCCCAGCCTTGAAACAAAGAACAGGAAACAGCTCTGCTGGCTGTGCTGGAGAGAAAGCACAGAGAAACATTTAGCCGGCCCTCCCTGACCCTATATTCATGAGCAGCTGGAGTTTTTTAAGACAACAACAGGGGGGTGGAGGTGTTTGTTCTATGGGTGTGAATAATAACACTAGCTTTATACAGGGGACCTACCCTATTTACAAATAAGAGCTTCCACATACAGTAAACATCAGAACTGAACATGTGATTTTATTATATTCAAGAAGCAGAGACCTTCCTGATTAACGCCAGCCTCTCTCCTGATTTGATTTCTTTTGTCTCTTTCTCCCCCATCCCAAAGAATGGTCTCTAGCCATGATCAAATTCTGGATTACTGTTCAGCCTTACAGCATCATGAGGAAAATGAAGCCAGAGCACTGCTATTAAGAATTCAGATGACAATTGGGTTATCCCACATAACTGAACTGGAACCGACTTTAAGTGTCCCTCAGCCACAGAACTAAATTCCAAGGCACCGAGGGTTGGACATCTAGAGTCACCCCAAATTTTCAGTCTCTGCATAGGTACACATTTGCACACAGCAGCACATCTGTTGTACATGTGCACACACTGTGGAAATTCAACTTTTGAGACTGTGATGTGGTTCCTGACATTTAATTCACAATTGTTACACAATCTGTAGAATAAAGTTAACGACTCTCTAAGATATCCTAAAGTGTCTATTTTCCTTTAGGTTATTTTTACGGGAGTAAAATCCATTCACACTCCTTTCCTTATTATTTTTCTTCATTTTGTTAGCCACGACTGTTCTCAGGTTTCCATTATCATAGATTTAAGAATCTGTGTGTAGACAGAACTACAGGTAAAGAAAAAAAAGGCATCACTGCGCCCAGAGCAACCAAAAGATTGGGTTTTAATTTAGAAACTTTGCAGTGAAAAAAACAATAGCTTTCTCTAAAGCTATACTGCTGTTTTTTTATCTGACTAGGTTTCTTTGTCATTCTCACATTATGATATTTATACTTGCATTCTCCTTCATGCAAGGCAAATGTTCTCCCTACAGCGTATCTTCCTTGAACTTACCAATAGTACAGTAAGCTTTTTTCTTCCACTAGTTCTGCAGCAAACCACGCAGACTGTAGAAACTGAGTTTTTCTAGAGAGTTTAAATCTAGAGGGTTCTGTTAATAGCCTAAGGTTAATACACAGTTTCAAGCCAGACAAAAACGCATTTGGTTACTTTTTAAGCAACTACTAACTCACAAAATTTTGGAGATGTTAATGTCCAAATTATTTTTTGTTTCCCTAAAAGCAAGTGTTCGCTCAGGTTAGGCAGATTATCATGCCGTGGATTTCTCTTATAAAAATGTTCTTCAAATTCATACATAAAGAACTCATTAAAGGACAGCGCGAAACTGCTCTGGAAAAACCTGTAAGGAACAACTGCCCTCCTCCTCCCCACTTGACTTTGCTTAATAATTACAGATACTAAATCTAAATGAAGTCAGAATACCAGTTTATATTTTTCCTCACATACCAGACTCCTGTGAGAATATAATCAATATATTTCAAGTGCCTTGAGTGATACTAACGGAAAAATACATTCGAGTTAGTAAAAGATTCAGTACATAAAAAAAGATTTATTTTAGTGAGATACAAAGTGAGCGATTTCCAATTTCCGTTTAACCTGACTTATTAAAAATAAGTCCCATTCAAATGTTCATCTATTATTACTGTATGTTGCGGTAAAATTTAAAGCAGAAAAGATTCTCCCTTTTACGTGCCAAAGTAGCTATGACAATTCCAGGTATCTGGCGTCTCCAAGAAAGCCACTCAAATGTTAGGTAGGTCCCAAAGGTCCGGGTCCAGGGATCAGTCTCTGGGTCCCCACCCGGCTCGGGTCCCTAACGCTGCAGGCAATTGCCTACGGCACTCTCCGCCTCCAGCCACGCTGCAATCCTTGCTCCAGGCACTGCGGCAGGTTCTCTCCTGGCCCCGAAGAGGACTCTCCAAACCCGGCCAGCTCTTTCCTCCTGCCCCTGAGGATCCAGACGCCCTGGCAGCTCCCGGGCTCCAGAAACGAGAATGGGATGCTGCCTCCAGTCCCAATCGACCCAAGTTTCTTCCCAGAGGGTCCCGGAGGCCGCTCCAAGTTTGCTGCGGCTGGCGGACGGCCGCGCGCCCCGTCCGAAGAGGGGGGCGGAGAGGGGGAGGGCGCGGGAGCGGGGGACTCGGAGGGGGAGGAGCAGGAGCGCGCGGCCTCGGTGCTACCTTTCTGCAAACAACGTTGCCACACGCGGAGAGCACCGAGATTTCTGGGGCTTCGGAGGGAATCGCGAGCGAGGGGGCGGGCGGCGATCGGGGGACCACACAGGTGAGCCCCGCCCGCGCCCTCGCTCTCGCTGGGGCCGCGGCGGGCGCTGCCGCCCTCCCGCCCGCACCGCGGGATCCGCACGGCGGCTCCCCCAATCCCACACTTCCAGCCGCTTAACTCGGGGCCCCTCCCCCTCCCCTTCCGCCCCCACCCGCGGCTGCGAGCTGTTGCACTTTCTCAAGCCCACAGGCGCCCCCACCCCCGCGCTGCACCCCCAGCCCATTCACTGCGCGTCCCCCACGAGAATACTGAAGCCCGACGACCCAAAAACGGGAGCAGCAGGCGTCGGAGCGAAAATGAAAGGTGTGGGAGACGGGACTTACTTTCCGAGGCGCCGTGCTGAGCGCTGCAGACGAGAAATAAAGGCCCGGAACCGGGCAACCTTGAACCCCACGAACGCGGCAATGTCAGGGCTCCGGGTGGGGCGGCGGCGGCGGCCGCAGGGCACCGGGACGGGGACGGGGACGGGCGCGCGTGCGGCGGACGCTCGCGCTGCGCTCCGGCTCGGCCCGGCTCCGCGCGGCTCCGCGCCTGGCTCCCCTCTGGCTCCTGGCACCGACTCGGGCAGTCACATGACGCCGGCGCCGCTCGCTCTGCGAGCCTCCCGGGGCTGGCGGGGTAAGTAGAGGCTGGGACCCGGGGTGGGAGGGGAGAGGGAGCCGCCGCGGCCGCCGGGCGGGGCGGGTCCCCACCCACTTGGGTGGAGGCGGCCGCCTGAGGGGTCGGCCGAGTCACTCGCGCAAACACGCACCCCGCCCTGCGCCCTTCCCCCCCGCCCCCGCCTCCCGCGCCGCCTCCGCCCGCCCCGCCCAGTCACCCGGGGACGGCCTGACAGACACTCATTATTCCCCGGAGCCGGGCGCCGCCCCGCCGGCCGAACCTGTCCGGCGGGGCGCGGCGCGGCCGTGGGGCTGGGCGTGCGCGGCGCGGCCCCCGCCCCGGAGCCTCCGACCCCGCGTGCCCCGCCCCGGCCCCGGCCCCGGCGTCCCCTCCCGGGCCCCGCGCCCCGCCCGCCCGGCCCCGCCAGCACCGCCCGAGCCCGGGGGGAAGGAAGGGCGGCGCTGCCCGCTCCGGGCGTCACCGCGCTGCAGCCCGCCGCGCCGCTTCCAAAACACACAGCCGGGCTCGCGGGCGAGCCGAGGCTGGGGACTCGCGCCGGCCGGGGCCATCAATCAGCCGGCGGCTCCGGCGGGAAGGGCGGCCCCGGGCGCGGCGGGAAGGGCTGGGCCCGCGGCCGTGCCCCCTCGGGGCCGAGTACACACAACTCCCTTAAAGAAAAAGCAGGGAAAGGCGTCCTGGGCGAGGGAGCGGGTGGGCCGGGCGGATTCGGGAGAGAGCAGCGGGCCAGGGGAGGGCAGTTGGGGTGACTTAAACCCTAACATGGTCCCAAGTCGCCAAGGTCATTTGACATCCTGTTAGCGCGCTCGGTCTTTGTGCCTCGGGGCGCCGTGTCCCCATCGTCGCCCGCCGCTCGGAGGGGCGGCCCGGGTGGCGTCCCTCTGCCTGCCAGGACTTTTGTTTGAAGGCTTGGAGACCCCCGAAGCAAACTTCCCACGGGCCAGGCCTGCCACTGGAGAGAAAACGAGACCGGTAGCAGCCGCATCTGCTCAGCGGGGCCTGCCTGAAAACTTGGCAAACTTAGGTCCGGAACCTCCGCCTCGGGGGAGAACTGCGGCCGAGCTGTGGGCTCGGCCCGCGACCTTTCATTTCTGCTTGCTTCCCTGGAACCAAGCGCGGGCGTGCTCAGTGGCCATCACCGAGCTCAGAGCGGGGTGGCGGAAACGAGCCTTCTTGTCCAAGCCAGGCCTCTTGGAGGACTTTGTATAGCTTGGTACCCGACTTTATAACGTTTTTGAGTTTCTTTAAAACAATATTAGTGTAATAAAAAGAACAAAGGAAAAATTGGTTCAATTGTTTTAGTCCTGTGTAATGTTTAAAAACACCGCTGCTTCAGTCTGTGGTTTGTTATTGCTTTAAGATGTTTTAAAGACCTTTTAGGTTCACCATTCTCACCTTGATGCTTCATCCAGGTATGGCACTACCTAAAAAGTAGAGATGAAAGTATATTTTGAGCCCCATGAGGTAGCTACGGAGTTATAAAATTAGTGCTGGGTAACCTCAAGTAGTCAGATTGCATATTGTAAATAATGCACATATAAAAAAGACCACATGGAGAACACCCATCATGGTACCCCATAAGATTAATCTTTAAAATGTAAAGGCATGAGGATTTGTTCTGTTAATGAATAAAAGATAAATGCAAGACAAAGTGCTGGATTCATGTCAATTACTAATTGGAATTCATTGATCACTGACTTCATTAAGTGTCTGATTGGATGACTTAGATTTTTATTAGGTGAAAAACCATATTAGTGATGACTGGTGGAATTGTTTTGCATTTTGGTGCCTTGCTCATGGTAGGGGCTCAAAAAATACAGGCATCACTCAAGGTACACAGAATGATGAAAACCCAAAGCACATAAACCATGTTTTTTATGTTGTTCACGGGAGTGTGAACCCAAAGGAGAAGAGTGAAGTACGTCTGACAAGAGTGTGATGGGAGAGATGTACGGAGTGGCTTTAATTTGGAAGGTGGGGAGGGAGGAGAAAAGTCACACAAAAAAAGGTTAATTAGTGAACACGCAGTGTTCCACGAGAGGTAGCTCAAACACGACTTGTACAGAAAAGAAGCCATCCAGTGAAGGATACCACCATCCTCAGGTGCCTAAACCAGAAATGGCTGAAGTCATCTTTGATTCCTTCCCTTCACTGACTGGTTACCTCCCTGTCATTCAGAAATCCTAGACCTTGTCAATCACTACTCACTCCCTGGTCACTACCCTGTTTACCACGGTGTCTTGTTGATCATCCTGTTTGTAATGTGGCTGAAGTGTGCAAAGGAGATAGGTACAAAGGAATAAGAATGTCTTTTCTAAAAAGCAAGCCTAAACACATCACTCCCTTCACTGACTTCCCTCCAGATAAAGTCCCAAGAGTTCACTACCCATGCTGACTTGGCCTCTACCTATCATTATAGATTTGCCTCTCCCTGTTCTCCCCTCCCACTCTATTCCCTAGCAACACTGAGCACCTTTCCTCCAACTCAACCCCCCCACCTCTGGCCCTTTGCACATGCTCATTTTTTAAAGTAGACTAGCTTCCTTGCCTTCTCCAACTCCTGTCCTCCACTCATTTCCCAGAATTCTATTTATCCTTTAAATATTGATTTAAATGACATTTTCAACAAAATACATATTTTCTTACCACCATCTGTCACCCTACCTTTGGACTAGCGAAGGTGCTCCTCCTTGGTGCTCAGTTAACACCCATGCCTCACTTATACACTTTTTGTTCTTTTTTTTTTTGGCTATTTACTCCCTATGGCACTGAAGCAGAAACTCTGTGCAGGCACGGGCCTTGTCTTCTTAGCAAAATCATATCCTTTAATAACCCAGATTTTCAATGAATATTTGTAAAATGAATAAATGTAAGCTATGAATTGAGAAGTAATTCAGAGCTAAAAGAGATGAGTAGACGCTTCAGGATGGCAAATGGCCATAAGTGTACCTTTGAAATAGGAAAGAGGGACGTGTGAGTTCCCTCATCAGATGACTTTTAAGCAGTAGGGTGAGACGGTGAAAGTGGTGCCTAGGTCATCTTTTTTTCCTATCACTAGTCCAGTGTCTAGCCCATGCTTAGGTGTTCAGTAAATCCTGGATAAATGAAATATCTCAAGCTTGGTCCTTGTGGTAGCTGCTTCCCTCTTGTTCTTTGAGAAGAGCAGGCTAGTCTGGTTTAGGTTTGGGGCAGTATATTCTCAGGGAATGATACCCCTTCCTGGCCCCCAGCATTGTTGTGCCCAGCCAATCATTCTAGTCACAGTCTCTTTTGCCTGTGACTTGTTGAGGAGTAGATATGGGTGACCTACTTCTGGCCAGTGAGACAGGAAAGGAAGTATGCTGGGGCTTATGGAAAATCTCTTTTCTTCTGGTAAAAGGAAACCTTTGTAAGGACAGAGCCCCAGAACTGCTTTGGAAGTTATGTGAGGGTGTGATGCTGGAAGCTACAGCAGCCATCTTGTAATCCTGAGATGAAAGGAAGGTTCCAGATTTCCATACAGATAGTTGTGTTTTCATCATTGGTGTTTGCTCAGATATTACCTTCAGGGATGACTTCCTTGACACCATCCGAATTATCCCTCTTTCTGCATTCACTGTCTAGTCATCCTTGTTCATTCTTTTGTTGCCTTTTCTTGTCACTAGAACCTGGTCTCCAAGACAGTAGGGACTTGATCGTCTTCACTCTTATTTCCCAAACTCTTAGAACAGTGTCTGGTCAATATGAAGTGTTCCAAAAATAGTTGTTGATTAACAGATGACAACTAAACAATAACACTAGGTTGAGACTGATTCAGAGCCTAGTGGACACAATTCACTACAAATCTCCATTGTCTCTTTCATGGTTTATATCACAGTTCCTTTTCAGGCAATCTTTCTGATACATATTCTTGAGACTCTTCCCTCCTCCTCCACACTCTTTCAGAGCTTTTCATTCCTTCCCCAGGAAAGGTTCTCCTCCTCATTTGTTAATGGACAGTTATGAAGGCAGAAAACTGTCATGTGCTTATGATGTTATGAGCAATACAGATACATCTACTTTAAAGGAAAATAAGGCCATATTTTTTTAATCCCAGTTTTATTGATATGTTATTGACCTATAACATGTAAGTTAATTACAGCATGATGGTTAGATACACAGATATACTCTAAAATGGTTGCCACAATAAGGTTAGTTAACACCTCCATTTTACTTAATTACCTTGATGTGTGTGTGTGTGTGTTTATGGAGTGATAACATTTAAGATCTCTCTTAATAACTTTCAAGTATATAATACAGTATTGTTAATTATATCCACCATGCTGTACATTATATCCCCAGACCTTGTTCATTTTACAGTTAGAAGTTTGAACCCTTTGACTGACATCTCCCCATCTTCCTCACTCCCCAGCAACTACCATTCTACTCTGTTTCTATGAGTTCAGCTTTTTTACATTCCACATGTGAGTGAAATCATATGGTATTTATCTTTTTCTTTCTGACTTGTTTCACTTAGCAAAATCCCCTCAAGTCCATTCATGTTGCAGCAAATGGCAGGAGTTCCTTCTCTTTTTAATGGCTGAATAATATTCCACTGTGTATACATATATATATACACTACATTTTCTTTACACACTCATCCATTGATACTTAGTTGTTTCCTATTGTAAATAATGCTGCAATGAATTTGTGAGTATGGATCTCTCTTTGAGATAGTGATTTTATTTCCTTTGGGTATATACCTAGAAGTGGGATTGCTAGATCATATGGTAGTTCTATATTTAAGTTTTTGAGGAATCTCCGTGCTGTTTTCCATACTGGCTGTACCATTTTACATTTCTACCACTAGTACACAAGGGTTCCCCTTTCTCCACATTCTAACCAACACTTGTTATTTTTTGTCTTTTTGGTAATAGCCATTCTAACAGATGTGAGGTGGGTTTGATTTGCATTAACACCTTGTGGTTTTGATTTGCATTTCCCAGATGGCTACTGATGTTGGCCATCTCTTCATGTAGCTGTTGGCCATTTAGATGTTTTCTTTGGAAAAATTTTTATTCAATTACTTTGACCATTTTTTAATTAGACTGTTAATTTATTTTTTGCTATTGAGTTATATGAGTTCCATATATTTTTTAATGTTAATCCCTTGTCAGATACATGGTTAGCAAATATTTTCTCCCATTCCATAGACTGATTTTTTCATTTTGCTTATTGTTTCTTTTGCTATACCAAAGCTTTATCATTTGATATAGTACCACTTGTTGATTTGGCTTTTATTGCTTGTGCTTTTGGTGTCATATCCAAAAAACCACTGTGAGGACCAACGTCAAGGAGATTTTTCCCTATGTTTTCTTCTACTAGTTTTATTGTTCCAAGCCTTGCATTTAAGGCTTTAATCTGTTTCAAGTTAATTTTTGTGAGTGGTTCAAGATTGGGGTCCAATTTCATTCTTTTGCATCTGAATACAAGTTTTTCCAGCACCATTTGCTGATCAGACCATCCTTTCCCTATTCTGTAGTCTTAGCAACCTTGCTGAAGCTCAGCTGACTATATAAGCATGGATTTATTTCTGGGCTTTCTCTTCTGTTCCATTGGTCTATGTTTCTGTTTTAAGGCTAGTACTGTACTGTTTTGATTGCTATAGCTTTGTAATATAGTTTTAAATTAGAAATTGATGCTTCCAACTTTGTTCTTTCTTAGAATTGCAAAGTCATATGTTTTGGAGTAAAATTAGAAATGCTAGACTAATGGTCATCCATCCTGAACACATTACAAAGGGTCCAGAGATTATCTTTAGCACCTCTAGAAGTTTCCATCTATATTATTCATCCATCCATCCATCCGTCCATCCATCCATCCATCTATCCACCCATCCAGCTAGCCATCCATCCAATTTAGGATGACTAGGAAATACTGAGATTGAGATAGGTGACCAGGAGTTATAAGAAAGCTCAAACTGGGTGTATGATTCACACCCCTCCTCTCTCTTCCCTGACAAGGAGCTCTCAGCATTTCTAGTGCAGGTAGACAGATGGCACTGCCTTGGATTATGGTTGACAGGACAATGTATTTGAAGGACAGTGGTACAAAAATAGTTGAAATATTGGATCTTGGAATCTAAGTTGCAGATCTAAAACAGAAGGAGACTCAAGAGAGGTAGCCAAAAGATCAGTGAACTGAATATTTCAAATAGGTTGAAGAGTAGGAGTGTTGGGAATAGCATAGCAAATGACCTGGAAGATTAGGAGGTGAGCAGAGAGTGAGGACATGTGAGTTTAACATTTAAAGGTGACACAATCCTGGGGATAGCGTGGTTCAGGGTGTGCCTGTGGGAGTAGGAGTCTAGAGCATGGTGGAGAAGATCCCTGAAGATGAGGAGACAAAGGGAAAGAATGGCTGGGCATTGCACATGGTTTCATGTGGATCCTGAAATTACTCACAACTGTAGCCAGAATTGCGATCAAGAGTAAGACCTAGGCCTTCAGGCCACATCTCTATTCCACTAAAGTCTCCAGAAACTGGTAAATGGTAGCCACCAGGAGAGAATGATTATATATATCCTTCTTTTTCTATAGTGAAATCTGCATTTCTTGAATCACGATTATTCAAGTTAAAAATAATCACTTGTATTTGTTTGTTTATTGGTTCTTTTATTAATAAAATATATTAGTAGTTTCATTTTCTACTTTTTAGTGCAAATTATTTCTGCTTCATTGAGAGTTCAAATTTGCTTTTGGGGACTTGTTAGGGATCTTAACACTATTTATTATATTATTTAAACGGGAAATGAATTGTAATTTCCAAATCAGTGAACAACATGTATAAAGAATGTACCTTATTTCTAAGTTGGGGACTACCTAGATTTCTCTTGTGTTGTGAGTAGAGAATGGGGAGTCACAAAGTAAGATAAACTACTTCCCATTCTTCAGCTGGTTTAAGAATAAGGCTGACTCTATGTTTCTAACCCTCTCCTCTATGTTATGGAAAAATTACTGGTATTTAAATCCTGCGTTTAAGTTAATTCAGAAGCATTAGTTGAACATTTACATAGGTATGGGGGAGTGTAGGAGTGCAAGAAATGTGTATAATATGACCCCTGTATTCAAGAATATGAGAAAATATATACATATTAGCAATAGGTATAATTAAGCAATTATATATATATGTAATCCATGTAATATACATAATTGCTTAATTAAGTATTACACAAGCAGAATATAAGTAAAATTTAGAGAAGGACCATGATATAGGAGTTAAAAGACTAAAAAGGTAAATCGATTCATTTGAAAGCGATGAGTATTCATGTGTGGTTTCATCCTTGTCTTCAAAGAGCTCACAGTCTTGCAAAAGAAATATCAGGTCAGGAAATCCCCAAAAATCTTCATGGAGGAGGTGATGCCAGTGCTGGAGGGAGAGGGGACTCCATGCTGCATTTCAGAGTCCGGAAAGGGCATGGGACAAAGGGTCCGGCTGGAACAGGAACCTCTCAGGAGTTGTATGAGGCAAGGTAGCAAATGTCATTTGAGGTCATGCTGAAGAAAAGAGAAAGCTGAGGAGTTCCAACATTTTTCAGAGGACATTGGGAAACCATGGAAGGTTTCTGAACAAGTGAGTTGCATGATAAGGTATAAAATGACATTAAGTACAATCCAGTGCACAATTCCAATGGGCAACTGTGATACACGCACCAGTGGGAGACATACATATATACATGTATTTAAACATACCCTATCTCTTATTGCGTACACACACACACACACACACACACACACATACACACACACACACTTTTCCCCCTCAGTAATTAAGCCAGCAAAAAGACAGTGTATGAATTATGCTCTAGGAAAGTGGCCTTGCTTCCTTTTTTCGTTCATCCAAAGTGTGTTGCACACCCACACTGAATGCCCTGAGGTTCGAAGCCTTTCCTTCTGTGTAAAAGCACGGTTGCTCTGGTTCTCTGGTACTTATCTGGGACAGAGACTTCAACTTTTCATACCTTAGCCTCCCAACATGGCAAGCCAATCCACTCCAAACTCACACACGCTTTAGAAGTTTTGCCAATGTGTCGTAGAAAAAATGGAGCATATGGTTGGATTGCACCAACAGCAGAGAGTTCCTCACTTTTGTAATTCAGAAAGATTTGCTAACAGGAGGCAATATTAAAATCGTAATAATGGTCATATCAAAGTGATAGGACTGAGGGTGTTTTTTTTCTTTGCCTGTAAATACTCTTCTGCATTTTTCTCTTTAATGAATGTATATTACTTTGGTAATAAGAAAGAAGTGTGCTTTTAAAAATAGCTAAGAAAGAAATGTTCATGCTGTGGGACCATGTTCATATAATTACATGTGGGACCTCAAGAACAGTTTTGCAAGGTGGCCCCTTGAAAGAACACTCTACCAGAAGTGTGGCTCTGGGCTTGTGAGTTTTGAAGGGGGGTGAGGTGGGCGGGAAGGCAGGGCTCTAGAAGGTGAGGCAGTGGGGGAAGGCGAACATCTCTTTTTATTGACTCTGGCTTTTAACCGCTGCTTGACTAGCAGGACCTGTATATGTTCTTAGGATTGGAATTCTTCCTCAAAATAACATGTATTTACTTTTAAAACCACTCCAAAAAGAGAAAGGTAAAAAAAAAAAAAAAAAACCAGAAAACCCAACAAACTGAACTGAATAGAGCTGAAGCTCCTATTTCTCAAGAGAGTACTATGCTTCCTGGAGCACAAGGTCCACCCACTCTGGACTGTGGTCTTTTGCCAGGATCTGTTGATTCAACGGAAAGCAGCAGTGTCCACAGTTGCACTGGCTGGGAACGTGTGGGAGACTACCTTCAGTTTCCCGGAGCACCACTAACCCTGCGGACTGCATCCTCTCAGCTATTGGGGTTCTACCTTCTCTCAGGTTTCTTTCTAAGCTACATTTGTTTGTCTGTTATTGTTCTTAAGGTTTTCTATGTAACTATAAGCAACAGACCTTGTTAGTTCCTCTTGAGATCGCCCACTACTCCCCACCCTTATTTCTCACCTCCCAGCATCCTGTTTGTCTCCCTGTCACTGTCCCCCGCCCCATCCCCACCCCCACTCAGCTACCAGTCCTTTTAGCCATGTTTTCTTCTCTCAGTTAATTTTAAATTTCTATTTTTATAAGTGTTCTCTCACCAAAGGAGGCATGTCATACATCCAATTTTTTTTCATTGATGTGTGCTGCTTCTGTTGTGAATACTTTTAAAATAATTCTCAAATACATTCCAGTGTTTGACTCCTCCCATCTTGTCTTGAAGACACTGTATTTCCAGAAAATTTGAAAGAGAAGAGGGGATAAAAGGAAATACAGGGAACTTTGAACTATGTCCAAGAGTTTTTGGTGATCTTGCCTATTTAAAGTTACTCCTTTATAATAAGAACAAAATGTATACTGTGTTTATGCTCACATCATTATAATGTATAGTTTGTTAAATTTTAAGAATATGTTAGCCTGTCAGTAATTTTATATGAACTATTTAGACTTATTCAATTTTGTTCATTATTTCTGCAAATGGATCTTTTAGCTACTAAACATTGTGGAATTTAACACCTCTTGATTTTTGTAGGTTTATGAGAAATATTAAAAACATTTTTAGAATACCATCATAAAAGAAGCCATCAATACCGCTGAACATATAGTTCTGCCTAGCAGTCTACAGTATCTTCACAGAAAGGGAAATTCATTTTCTTAAAAAAGGAGGAAAGCACTTTCAAAACTCCTGAAATACAACTTTTGCTACACAGTAATTTATCTAAGCAGTGTCCTTTTCTGTGTTGAAGATAGGAAAAATGAAGATTCGAAAGAAGCAGGAATTGACGATGGTGGGATCTTCAACTCATCTTACTTCATGGATGTCTTAAAGGTGAAGATTTACCCCAGATTCACACCAGTTTCTCTTCTTTTCCATGTATTTGTTTATTTGGCAAATTTTTCAAATACATAAAATTCACTTTCTTTCACTCAGTGTTGAGAAGATGAGAGCATCTTAAAGCAGTTCTCAAGGTGCAGGAGGAAACGGAAGATTCTGATGAGGATTTATTACCCTGTCCCAGAAGAGGTACTCTTGGTAGAATCTCAGTTTGCTTTCCCTTACCAAACATCTCAAGGCGTGCCCTATTCTGTTGCATTTTTCAGACCTCAGGAATCTGTGGTTTTGATTAGGTGGTAGTGTCATTTGGATGGCAAAATTTGTCACATTTCTCAATGTTTTTCATTTTACTTTCCTTTGTACTTGAAGCAAAAGTATACTTGGATCATTTTTTTAAAAAGTCGGTTAATTTAATCTAGACTATTTGGTACAGATGATCTGACAAAGATGCATTGTGTAATTCAGACACAGTGATTGCTATGTCTCGTGTCCTCCCTAGTAACACTGCTGATTATGTTATTTCAATTTTAGATAGCAATCTTTCTATTCCATAGTCTTTAGAAACTAGGGAAGGAAGGCAAAGTTTGTTTAGCTTATTTTAATGAAAACTTTTCCTGTATCACTGTTTAAAAAAAAAAGTATAATTCACATTTTCTTTTTGAATCTAAAAATGAAATCTATCCAAAAAATTTTAAAAATTGTTTTTATACTAGAATTAATGACCTCCCATCAGCCCCTTGTACAATTTATATTTCTAGTTAACTTGAACTCCAGTCGTTGTTTGTAAACTAATTTGGGCAAGGGCTTTATCTTTTTATAGCTCCTGTTAAACTTGTTACACTTAACAGTTTTATAATATTTCAACTAATTTCCTTGACTATATAAGCGGCTTTTTGTTTCCATTTGAATTTATCTATAAAAGGATGCCTATACTCTCTGATTTATATACTACTGATTTGCATTTTTATATTTTATACCTTATTGCATATGACTTGCTTCAGTATCTCTGAGATATATTCCTGAAAATCCAAGCTTTACTCAAAATAATGCTTGTTATTAGAGCCTAATTTCCAAGGAGAAATATTATAATTAAATGTTATAATTAAAATATTATATAATTAAAAGCTCCATTCAAAATGTCTTATATCACATAAATGGGGAAAGTTTGGGGATTAATTTAGGGATGTTTAGTAAAATAGTCAAAGGTGGTGACATCCATGCTTATGTGTGAAGTTAGGATCCTCTTCCTCCAGGTATTTTTATTTATCATTATTGTTTGGATCCAATTAAATGAAAGGAAATGTAACAGTATTTTTAAAGGTCATAATGAAAAGGAGAGCAAGTGGTCAGAAAGCATCTTGACGACTATCCCACTTGTTTTTCCTAAAGACTTTGCATTAAATCAAGAGGAAAGATTCCCCCTTACACTGGCTCATGTTTCATATTGGAAGAATTAGAAAAATCAGACAGTTAAAAAAAGTAATATATTATTTACAGTATTTCTTTTACCTTAATCGGGTACACATTTGCTGTGTTCCAAAGTCCATGGAGGCAGACATCAAACATATTTCCACATCCTGCTGCTGTTTTGACTGCCTGAGGTAAGTGTCTACTTGATTGAAAAAACACCCAGAAGAATACTAAAAATCCTTGGAGAGGAAGCACCCAGCATTAATCAAATAGGCATTATTCAAAAATAGGGCACGGTGCATGTTTATCATACTGAAGTCAATGGTGATGCTGTACCTTTTGGATGTCACACTACCCCTGCTAACTACATAATTGCAATTCTCTGTTTCCTACTCTTAGTAGGACTTGTGCCCAAGTTGTTAAAAGAGACAGATTTGCCAGTGCCTTCTCTAGAAGGCTCTTCATACTGTTGGAGCTGGGGCTGGGTGTGAATGCTGACTGTGCTGTTTTCCAATGATTTAATTCAAAATCTATTTACAGTATTTGCTAGACCCCTCTTTAGATAGGGGTAGAAATAAGTACTTTTAAAAGCTCTTGTCCTCAGAGACCTTTCACCTAAAATGGAAACCAGTCAGATATCTTCACACACAGGTAATTAATGGCATGAGGAAATAAGTGATACATTTTTTAAAAAGTAGTCCCAAGAGAGAGTGATTTCACTTTGGCTTCAGAGGGTCAGAAAAGGCTTTATGTAAGAGGAGGAATTTGAGCTGAGCCTACAAGGTGTGTGGGGAATTGATGCAGATACCACTGGTTCCAGCAAAGGGGTCCTGTGGGGAACGTGGGCACAAGGTTGGAAAGGCAAGTGAGTTATGTGGTAAATGTAAGTGGCACAGTGCTTAAATTTTGGCCAGGGAGTAGGGACATCAAACAGTTTGACAATTTGGATTTTCCAAGACCAGCTCGAATTTCATGACATTTTACCTTTTTCAATTAAGGTTATTTGTTAAATGTGATTTCATACTCAAAATTTTATAATGCTTATATAAATTAATTTGCATAACTTTTTTAATTCTCAGACTATGTCTTGATTTGGTATTTGGGAAATAAAATCACTTATTCAGTCTTCAAAGATGTGCTCGATATCTTGTGCCAAATATGTGACTAGATATTTATGTAATCGTTCAACAATTATTTATTAGGGCACTCTGTGTATATCATAGAACAGAAAGAACAATCTCTGTCCTCATGGAGCTTTTCTTTTAGTGCTTTATTAGTTTGCTGAGACTGCCACATATTAAATGTCTTAAACAACAGAAATTTACTTTCTTAAAATTCTGGAGGCTACAAGTCTGAGATCCAGGGGTCAGCACAATTGGTTCCTTGTTTGGGTCACGAGGGAAGGATCTGTTCCTTATCTCTTTCCTTGCCTTGTAGATGGCTGTCTCTCCATGTGTCCTCACCTTGTCTTCCCTCTGCACTTGTCTGTGTCCAGATTTCTTCTTACAAGGATACCAGTCATATTGGATTAAGTTCCTACTCCTCATTTTAAGTTAATTACTTTGGTAAAGACCCTATGTCCCAGTATTTTCACAGTCCTGAGGTACTGGGATTTAGGACTTCAATATATCAATTTTGAGAAGGACACAGTTCAGCCCTGAACAAGGGGACATCGGTGATAGAGCAGTGAATAAAACCGACAACATGGGTGGTCCTGCATGCAGGGTGCCCAGCACTGTATCAGGCACGCTCATGTGCATTGTATTTAATGCTGTAAGGAGCCCATGAGGTAAGTACTGTTACCCCCACTTTACAACGAGGAAACTGAGGGCAGACCATGTTAGTTTGTAGAGGGTTTGCTTTAGTAATACTGTGATCAATGTTTCCTTTGGCCATAGGCTTGGAAATGGAAATCATGCCACAGTTAAATATATAGGAGTTCATATTCCTGGCTTATTCAGATTCAGAACTGACCAAGTTTCTGGATGTTAGAGTAGAAAAGGTCTGTTTTTTTTTTAAACATTAGGTTCTAAGAATAAAACCAAAACTTGGAGAAATATTCAATAATTAGCTTTTTCACTCTGTAAATAGTCCAATACATTATATTATAAATTGACATTATTGTAAATAACTGTGATTATTTATAATAAATATACAATTATCTATTACATAACTCCTACATTTTTGTACAGCAATGATTATCTCCTTTTGATTATATAGATTCAAATAAAGTTCCAGGTCACTTCTGGCCTATACCTTTTAATTAATTTATTATCCTGCTCTCTGGAAGGAGCTTTGCCTGTTGATTCAACCATGGTGCTCCTCTGGTGGACTGATCAAGATCCAGCAGACATTTATGGAGGGCCCATTGTCGTGTGGCAGGATATTTCCCATAAATCCATGATTCTCATAAATATGGAAAACCAAAGGATAATATGGTGCACTTTTTGTGAGCATCAACTTTATGGGAAAAAAGTAAATTAACTAGTGAGTAATTGAAAATGTAATCTAAATATTGAAACAATATTGAAACAGTATATATTATGGTATAAAATAAAAAATTTGCATGAACTTTCAAGATGAAACCATTTCAAAGAAGGTGCTTTTGTTTTGAGCTGTGCCTTCAGTTCCACAGAGATGTGCACCCCCTGACCACCCACCAACAACACTCTTCCTGAGGGTTTCTTGGGAGAAAACTTTGAGAAGTCATGAATATTTTCTTCATTCAAGCTTGATAACAACCATGTGAAGTATATTTTCCTCATTTAAGAGGTCAAAAATGGAAGCTTGGATAAATAATCTTGCCCTAGTTAACACAAGTCAATAGCAAAAGGCAGGTGTTAAATTCAGACTTTCTGACTCCAGTTTCAGGGCATTTTTTATTTCCCCACAGCCACTCTGGATGAATCAGCTTCAATCCTCATGAGGCTGGATAGGCCTCTTAAGCTCTGTATTTCCACAAGTCCCAACTTCATTCATTCACAGAGTCATACACTTACTTGTGCTTTTAATCGATAAATATTTATTGGGAGCTTAATATGTGTCAGGCTTTATGCTGGGCCCTGCGGACACAGTGGTTAGTAAAAAATGTGTAGTTCTTTCCCTCATGAACCTACAGTCCAGTGGGAGAACAGATATTAAGGAATCACCAAAAAATATTTGTTTACAAACTCTGGTAAGTGTTATAAAAGAAAAACAAAGGCTGTCATGAAAGGAAAAGACAGGTGAATTAATTTAGATTAATGGTCAGTGAAGATCTCTTAAAAAGGAAGTAACTTTTGATTTAAGGTGTTAAGCATGAGTTAGCTAGAAGAAAACTTATTTGCAGTTAAAGTAGTTTCAAATTGCTGTCCTACAAAACCCATCACTACAATTCCCTCTATCTCCATTAGGTTTCCTCTTTATTTATGAGATTGAATTCTCATCCTTAGCCATCACATCTATCCTTTTCTGTTATATTATTCTGACTGTCCATCCATCCAACCTTCATTGAGCTTCTACTATGAGCCTGGCACTATTGTGTCCCAAATCCTTTACTTTTCCATTTTCTCTCTCCTTTCTGTTTTTCTCCTTTGACTGCTTTAACTTACTACCTCTTTACCTGATTCTTGAATATTCCATTTTTGACACATCTTCATTGTTATGCCGTCCCCAGCTGTTTCCTCTCTTTTGGCTAAAATACTATTTCTCATCTTGTTTCCAACGAATGATTCTTTCAGCATATTTTCCCAAAACTTTTATAATCAGGTGCAAGAAAGTTAATGAGATTTTTTTTTGTCAATTAATTGGAGTTTCCATCCCTTAATACAGAAAGGCCACTAATATAAAAACCAAAGTTTTTATTGGATCTCATTTTTTCTCTTTCTGCATACCTACCTACATCTACATCTATATTTTGGATCAGTTTTTTCTTTGAACCGTAAACACCTGGAGATAATGCAGTTCTGTCTAAGTTAATATAGCATCTAGTGCTGATAGTAATCACTTCCTAAACTTTTCACATGCATTTAAAAGAGTACATCCTTTTTTGGGACTGCTAATATATTTATTGTAGTTTTGATATAAATGCACAAGTGAATTCAGAAATGCCAGCTCAAGATTAACCTGCTTTCAGCTTCTCCTATAAAGTCTTCTCTTTCCTTTCTGTCATAGCCTGGACATGAGAAACCCAGGGCAGCAGTAATGTAGTGTATCATTGTCTACCAATGTAAACCTATACTTACCTCTCCATCTCCACAGGACTTCAACAAATCTCCTTTGGAAAGTTTGAAGACCCAGAGTACACTATCTAGAAAATTCCTCCTACCAAAAGATAAGTAGAGGGGATTTCCTTGTCTAGGCAAGATGGAGTAACAAGGACTAGACTTAACTGCCCACCGTAAATAATTCGATGGCTTTCAGACATTGGATAACAGTCTGAGTAGGGCTATGATTCCTGAAAGAAGAAAACAAAGTGAGCTCACTAATTCTTCTGGCTTTCTGCCTGGAAGAGGTATATTTCTACACTGTGGATCCAAGAAAGGGAGATCCAAACAGATCCCAGTAACTCACTGAGTTGACAAGAAGGAGGCCAGAGTTAGGGGAGGCTCAGGTAGCTAGAGGTAGTGGGGCAGAGTTCTGGGAAGGAGGATGCTCTGCAGAAAAATAGCTCCAGAAATAAGTATAGGAATCTCTTGAGTCTTTGCTCAGTACCAGGACACAAGTGTATAGAATTACAGTGAACAACGCCAGGCAGAAAAGGGTGAGTTGTAAGCTGAGTAAACTCCAAGGCACATATGAACTGGAAAAATGTTTGGGGTCTGATTAGCCAAAGTAGAGAGTCCTTGTTCATTCTTAGAACATTCAGTGGCGGCTCTAAAGTAATCACATGTTAATAATAGGACTGAACTGTCCTTGGAGTGGGATACTGGACACCAGAGGCTGGGAACTTTTCCTTAAATTTACAGATAGCAAATAGTTTTGGTTTGTGGGCCATATGGTCTCTGTCACAAGTACTCGATTCTGCCATTATAGTGTGAAGGCAGCCTGTAGACAATACCTAAGTGAATGGGTATCACTGTGTTCCAATAAAATTTTATTAACAAAAACAGGTGGCCAGCCTATGGGCTGTAGTTTGCTGACCTCTGCTCTAGATCAGCACTGTCCAGTAGAAATGCAAGCCATATATGTAATTTTAAATGTCTGGTAATTGCAATAAAAACGTAAAGAGAAAAAAAGATAAAATCAAATTTAATAATATATTTTACTTAATCCAATATATCCAAAATATTACCAGTTCAACATGTAATCAATATAATAATTATTAATGAGAATTTTATGTTCTTTTCTTCATACTAAATCTTTAAAAATCTGTTGTTGTATTTTATACCTTTGGCACATCTTAATTCAGATCCACGTTTCAATAGCTACATGTAGTCAGTGACTATCATTAGGATACAGCACAATTGTAGCTTCTCTCTAGTAAAGCTTAAAAACAGGTCTTGGAGGAATCAAACTGATGAACAATTGACTTCACTACCTGCCAAATCAAAGCCCAGAGCTGTTTAAAGAAAGACAACACAATGCAGACACTTACTAATGAAACAGTAACAATGTCAGTATCAAATAAAAAATGACTGTACATGCTTAAAAGCCGGAAAAAATACTTTTAACAAGGAGAAGAATCAGTTAAGAGAAACAGACCTAGAAATGACAAGCTAATGGAATTAGCGATAAGGATGTTAAAATTTATTAATATGCCTAAGTATTTTAAGTAAAAGACAAAGATAAGCAGAAGAACAATGAAAGAAACAATGGGACTTCAAGAAATGAAAAACAGAATATCTGAACTGAAAACTTTACTGGATAGGAATAACATCAAACTAGGCACGGCAAAATAAAAGATTAGTGAACCTGTAAATACAGCAGTTAAATTTGTCTGAGAAGAGCCACAGAGAGAAAAAAGAAAAAAAAAATGAAACAAGGCTCAGTGAACTGTGGGATAATATCAAGTGATATGCCATAAATGCAGAAGGGATGGAGAGAGGACACAAAAAAATATTTAAAGAAATAATGGCTAAAATGCTTCAAAATTCAGTGAAAACTGTATCTCAGAAATCCAAGAAGCTTAAAAAAATCATGAAAAAAAATTACAGTACATAATAATCAAATTGCTGACAACCAGTGTTGGAGAGAAAATCTTAAAGACAGTCAGAGGAAACACACACTAAGTATAGAGGAACAGACCTAAAAATGATTGCAGACTGCATGTCAGATACGTAGCAAGCTGGAAAATAAAAAAACATCTTTGGAGTACTGAAGGAAAAAAGTCAACTTAGAATTCTGTATCCAGTGAAAATATCCTTCAAAAGCAAAAGTGAGATTAAAAACTTTATCAGACAAACAAACCTGAGGGGATTTGTTGCCAGCAGATATATACTACAAGAAATGTTAAAGGAAATGATTCAGATAAAAGCAAAGTTATTCCAGATGGAAACTTAGAATACCTGAAAAGGCAAATATGTGAACCAATAGAAAATATTTATTTTCTCATTTTAAACTTACTTTCGAAGTTAATTGACCATATAAAGTAAACCTAATAATAATGTATTTTTTGAGGTTTATCAAATATGTAGAAATAAAATGTATGACAATAGCTTGATGGACAGGATGGGGGAAATGAAATCAATAGTTGTAAGGGGTTTATGTTATACATGAAGTGGTATATTATTTGAATGTATATTATGAGTTTAAATGCATATTGTAAAGTTTAGAGTAATCACCAATAATCATATATGTATAGATGTATTCACTCTTGATTTTATTGTATATATATATTTACTCTTAATTTTATTGTATCTATATATTTTTATGTGTATATATATATATATATATATACATATATATGTATATATACATATACAACAGTGGAGATACAATGGTTTATTAAGAAGTACCAGTTAATTAAAAAGAAGGAGGAAAAGCGGAAAGAAGTAGCAAGAAGAGATGTGACAAATAGGAAAAACACACTAAATGGTAAATTTAAATTCAACCATATTAATAATTATTTTAAATGTAAATGGCCTTAAAGCTAATTAAAAGTTAGAGATTGATAGACTAGATAAAAAAGTAAGATTCTATTATATGCTGTGTACAAGAAAAGCACTTTATATACAGATCAGATAGTTCAAGGCTAAAAGGATGGAAAAAGATAGACTGTGCAAATACTAATTATGAAAAAGCTGGAGTGGCTATAGTACAATAAGATAAAGCAGACAACATGAAAAAGGGATATCACTAGGACTAAAGAGGTACCTTTCATAATGTTAAGAATTAATTCATCAGTAAGGTATGACAATCTTAAATGTAATAGAGCTTCAATATATATGAAGCAAAACTTGACAGAATGACTCAGGTCTGGGAATTACTTAAATTCTCTGAAATTAATCAGTTGTGTGGCCTTGGGGAAATCATTTAATCCTGAGTGAACATTTTTTCCTTGTAAAATAAAAATAGTCACACACATATTTGTGATTAGATGAAATATATGTGAAATTTAAAAAATCCAACCTGACAGAACTGAAAGGAAATTTAAAAATCTACAATTACAGTTGGAGTACTCAATACTCTTCACTTACTAGTTAGTAAAGGAAGAAGACAGAACATCAGCAAAGATACTGAAGACTCGAATGATGCCATCAATCAACTGGACCTAATTAGTTTCATCGAATACTCTACCCAACAACAGCAGACTACACATTCTTTCTAAGTCCATATGGAAAATTAACCAAGACACACCATATGTTCATCATAAAATAAGTCCTAACAAATTTAAAAATATTGAAATTATAGAGTTCTCTGATCATAATGAAATTAAATTAGAAATCAATAACAACTATTCGAGAAATCTCCAAATATTTAGGAGTTAAACAACATACTTCTAAACAGCACATGGTCAAAGAAGAAATCACAAGGGAATTGAGAAAATATTTTGAACTTAATAAAAATGAAAACACACATATCAAAATTTATGAGACGTAGTTAAAGCAGTGTCTCCAGGGAAAAGTATAGCATTAAATGTTTATATTAGAAAAAAGGCTTAAAATTTCAATAATCTAAGATCCTACCTTAAAAAGGAAGAAACGAAGAACAAATAGATCTGAAGAAAATAGAAGGGAGAAACTAGCAAAGGTAAAAACAGAAATCAATGACATATAACACAAATAAGTAGAGAAAAATCAGTAAAATCTAAAGCTCGTTGAAAAATCTCAATAAAATTTATAAATCATGAGTTAGACTCAATAGGAAAAAAAAAGGGAGAAGACACCAACTATTATTATCAGGAATGAAAGTGGGACATACTACAGATGCTACAGACATCACAAGGATAATAAATAAATATTGTAGATAATTTATGTCAATAAACTCAACAACTTAGACGAATGGTTGAAATTCCTTAGAAGATATAATTTACCAAATATGATTGAAGAACAAGTAGAAAACCTGAATAGCTCTGTATCTAGTGAAGAAATTATATGTATAAATTAAAACATTTCCCACAAAGAAAACTTTGGACCATATGGCTTCACTTGTGAATTCTATCAAATATTTAAGGAAGAACATACCAATGTTTTACAAGCTCAGAAAATAGGAAAACGGAATACTTACCAGCTCATTTCATGAGGCCAGCATCACCTTGATATGAGAATCTAGCAGTGATATTACAATAGAGTAAAAAAGAAAAACAACATGAGACTAGTATGCTTCATGAACATAGACACAAAATCCTTAGCAAAATGCTAGCAAATTAGGTCCAGCAATCTCTTAATGAAATGATACAACATGACCAAAGTGGAGTTATTTTAGAAACTAAGAAAATCTAGAGGAATACCATTGAAGGTATAGATGTATGCAATGGGAATTAAAAATAAAAATAAAAAGGGAGCATCATTAGCTCTAATAGACTTGATTTCCATTATGAGAGTAGCTGACATATCTGAGCATTTACTCCATTTCAATAAGCACGTTCAGAGCTCTATGTGAATTCTCTTGTTTAGTCTTTATAAGAATACTATGAGGTAGGCATTATTGTAGGCCTTTTATGAATGAGTATACTAAAGCACAGAGAAACTTAAAAACTGTCCACAGTCCCATAGGTGTTAAGATTTGGCCCTATGTTGTCTGTCTCCAGGTCCTGCGCTCTTTAATAATACACTACTTGACACAGAACTGCTCATGTTATGTGCTTTCACCTAGCAAGGCTAATTTCATCACACCTAGATGTTTATCTACTTTTTCAGTCCTTAATTAAGAACTGCCATCTGAGGCAAAATGCTTCTAAAATACAAGTATGATTATTAAATGATAAACATCATAATACTTTAGTGGGAGTGCTCCTTTATCCCTTCCTAAATTTTGATGTGGCCACAAATGTTGCTGTCTCCAAGAAGTGGAAAAAATACTTTGCCTTCTCTATGTGTAGAACGAAATGCTTTTTTCTTTTTTCTATGTATAGATCTAGATTTCAATGTTGGCACTATGACTTGATGGCATATGAACTTGGGCAAAATCTTTAAGTCCTATGAGCTTTTTCCTCAGATGTGTGAAATGGAATGGTTCCACCTTCCACACAAGATAATGTGAGGGTGAGAAAGGTTATCTAGGCATGCTTCAGGATTCTTTTCATCTCTCTGCTTCTCCCTAGCTTTTTCTTCTTCCATGATGCTTCTTCAGGCTTTAAAGTTTGATCTTTTCTAGAAAAGCCTTTTTCAAACTTCTTTTTTATCATTGTCTACAGTAAGAAATAACTTTATATACCAATAGACACATTATTCACATATGTGCATTTAATGGAAGTGATTGTACAGTTTATACTCCTGGAACCAGAAGTGCTGAAGATTAGCATATACAAATATGGTGAAATTCTGGAGAGCTCTGGAGGTCAAGACGAGATGCATTCCAATTGCCATAGTTTAGACTCATTATAACTCTGTTTCTGTTCATTCATTCATTATCCATTCTTTCATTCACTCATTGATAAAATTCTTCGAGCAACTTTCTCTAATATAAAGTGTTGGAAGTGATCATACACTTGGTGCTGGTACAGGGTCCCTCTCCTTGAGGAGTTCCTGGTTCCAGTGGGGGTGATGCATATGAAGAATAGGCCTTACAGGATAGGCAGATGAAGGATATAGTGCAGAGATGATCGAAAGGTTGTAGGACCCTGGAAGAGAGATCCACCATCTTTGCCAGGGAGGTGGAGAGGGTTCAGAGGAAAAGAGTAACATTTAAATGTCTGAAGTTCTTGAGGGAGATGTTGAAATGCTCAGGGAGGGAAAGGAGCTTCTAGCACCTTGCTCTTCAGCGTGGCTCACTCACTGGCCCATGTACTGCCATGGTGGGTATGCAGGGGTATCTGTTTCTGCTGTGTTTCTCATATTTTCATCTTTATGAGAGTACTCACACCCCCTCTATTTTGATCTCCCCAACCTAATTTTTTTAACATACAATGAAGGTGCCAGACCCTTTTTCTCCTTCTCTCTATCCAACTTATTTTGCTTAGTTTTTCCCCACAGAACTTTACACCTCCTAAATATAATTTACTTATCTATTATGTTTACTATCTGTTTCCTCCTCTGTAAGCTCAAGAAGGAGAGGATTGGTTTCTTTTGTTTATTGTGATGTCCCTCCTGCTCCTGGAAAAGTGCCTAGTATATACACAGTAGGTTCCTGATAAATAATGGAAATGACCTGAAAGAGTCTGTAAATCTCTGTACTGAGGAGTAATTAGTATCTGCTCATATCTGAAGGAGAGGAAAATAAAGGCCTACCAGAGACCATTTAATATAGAATCCTTTTCAATAGTATTTACTGATTAAATGTTATAGCACTGAATGTTTACATCACAAAAGAAGGAAGGTTTAAAACTTCAATAATCTAAGATCCTACCTTGAAAAGCAATTATTCCTTCAGTATTTATTGATCACCTGCTCCATGTCAGCCCTGCTTTGAGCACTGGGATTTCATGAAAGAACAGAACAGATCTTATTTCTATCTTCATGGAGCTCACCTGCTAGAATGGAAGCAGATATAAATGAACTATGTAATCGCCAATTTGGGATAACTGCTAACAACAACAAAAAATAGAGGGTACTATGCAAATGTGAAACAGCAGCACCCAGCTTGGCCCTGGGAGGTCAGGGAAGTTATTTTTAAGCCAAAGAGAAGTTCACTCAAGGAAAAGAGTGGGAGAGAGAGCATTCAAGCAGAAGAAACAGAACCACAATGGCCGTAGAGTGGGCGGGAGAGTATCTGGTGTTCCGGGTGGGACTGGCGCCAGAGGAGGGAGGAGGGCTTAAGCTCAATAGAAGGGGCAGTGGAGAAAGGCGGGCGGAGCAGAGCGGGCAGCTCCAGGTGGGTCCACGAGTTGGGGGGTTGACTCTTTACCCCGAGGGCAAAGGGGAGCCACGAAAGGAGTTAGGGGATGTGGAAATGAAAAAATAGTTCAGGCTAAAGGACAGACAGTGGATGAGGGAGAATGGCAGAGAGGAGATGGAGAGGGAAGTTAGGAGGGTCTTGCAGTGGGTCAGAGTGGAGATGAAGAGAGTGGGTAGGTTAGAGAGTTATTTAGGAGATAAAATGGAATTTAGTGGTTTTCTGTGATTTCAAATAAATACTTTACAGCTTATATGTATAAGGTTTTGAATGTTTCTGTGAACCAAAATATAAAGAAAGAAGCATCTTGAATTTTTGTCACCATTCTCTGTATTAGTAAGAAGCGAACCCAATCTACAATGATCTGGTAGCCTCTATGTGGCTGGAGGACTTTTTGGGGAGGGAAATGAGGGTGAGGTATCAGGCAGGCCTCATACAGATGTGGGTGAGTTAATAAAGGTGTGTGTGTGTGTGTGTGTGTGTGTGTGTACACATAACCAGTTACAGAACCCTGCCCTCACTCCTTCACATCCTTCCTTCTAGCCCTGTTTCTTTCTCCCCACATGATCCTCTCAGCCTACAGAGTTTAAGGTCAATGGTTCCTAATGTTCTTTGGTCCTTATTCTGAGAATAAGCACATCCAATACACACAGAAAACTTCATATCATACATTTAGCCAATAAATCTGTGACAGAAGGTAAGCTCACTAACAATCTATTGAGCCAACCATGAAATAACATCTTTCATCTATTAGCCTGGAATGGTTCAAAGGCTTGATACTATCCCAGCCTAGCCACTGAGGGAGGAAATAAGACCTCTTTTAAACTCTGGCTGAGCATAAAATGGAACAACTAGGCAACTAGGCAGTAGCTTTCAAAATTTTAAATGACTGTATCCTTTAACCTAGTAATTCCAATCCTAAAATACTGTCCTTTAGGTGTGCAAATAGTCGAGGATGTTCATCGTAGCAATGACTAGAAAACTGGGAGCTGCCTAAATGGTCACCAACAAACAAATGCTTAAAAATATTAGAAACATACCCACACCATATAGTAGAATACTATATAGTACAAAAGAATGAGCTCAATTTGTGTTGACGATGTACTAGGTGAAAAAGGCAACTTGCAGACTAATATACATAGCACAACACATTCTCTATTAGAGAATCCATAAAAATACCTGTGTGTACATAAATGCTTTTGTATATATTTAGAAAATACAGACATGTATTTACATGGAACTCATAATAATGATTAACCCTCGGAAGTAGGATTTGGTTGAGGGGATGGAGAAGGGAAGGCTTGAAAATTTCCTCTTTTATTTTATACACTTCTGTACTGTGTGAATTTAACTAGCTTGTACTACATTATCTTCACTCTTAAAAAATAAAGGCCACAGGAACCGCTCACCTTGAAGTTCTTTCGTCTCTACTTTAAAATTTGAGATGAGGGAAGGAGAAAATGATAAGATGAGCCTCAGACTCTTCTGATTAAAATATTTCGGTGATGTCCTGTTGTGCTGGGGATCAAGTCCAAACTCCTTAGTTTAGCACTGTAGGTTCTCCTTGATTTGGCCCCTTGCCTGATCTACCGTGTCTTCAGGGATCCTCCAATTCAAAGACCCCATCCTCACTGGAACTCACTAGGATGGGGAGCTGCCATGACTTCAGATACATGTTAGCTTTACTCACGTTGTTCATTTGGCTATAAAGACATCCTCAGCTGCCTAACACTTGTCCTTTCCTTCAAGAGTCACTTTAAGCATTTCCAGAAGATCCAGCCCATTAGCCATCTCTTCCCTGACCCGTCTCAGTAGGGTGCTGCTCCTAAATGCTCCATGTCCTCAGGCATAGTTCCTGTCTTATATCACTTGTTGTACCCTACTGCCATGTTATTTCAGTGCCCTGTTTCCCTATTGGTGAGAACTCTCAGGGTGGAAGTGGTGTTTTGTGTCTGTGTCCCCATTGCCTAGCTCAGTGCCTGGCCATGGGTGACCCTCACCTAGTTAGTGATGGTTGGATGGTAAAATGCCTACAACCCCTTTCTGGGATCCACTGATTGACAGACTCTAAGAAAT
This sequence comes from Manis pentadactyla, assembly GCF_030020395.1. Taxonomy (NCBI): domain Eukaryota; kingdom Metazoa; phylum Chordata; class Mammalia; order Pholidota; family Manidae; genus Manis; species Manis pentadactyla. The sequence continues at coordinate 32,075,918 of NC_080023.1, read as the reverse complement.
AAATTTTAAAATTTCTCTCAGATTTCTCTTTTTTTTTTAAATGTAAAGTCTAAATTAAAATTTCAAATCACAAAATCACAACATTTTAAAACGAATGGACTTAGAAGTTATATAGGGGAGTGGTTTTCAATTGAAGAGTCTGTGAACTAGTGCAAGGTTTCACACTTCAAGGCAAAAGGAGAAAAATATGAGCAATGGAGCAGAGTTACAAAAAAAAATCATTAAATGCATTTGGGTTAAGTGATGCTTTCTTATTCAGAGATTATGTCTCCATCCCATTTTAAGGTTATGAATTATGTGCTAGTAGGTTTTTTACTTTAGTTTAATTGCTCTGTTATACCCCCAAAATCTGAAAACCCCAGCTCTCATGTCTTTCCCCTCAGAACTAAGACCCAAAGAGATAATATCTTTGCCCATGGTCAAAGAAATACATATTTTATTCTGCTATTCTTCTGCTGTTGTGTATAGTATAATCGTGTACATATAAAAATATGAGAAGTGTCTATAACCATGTGATAGTGTTTTCTCAGTGTTTGATGAGATTTTAAGAAATGTCAGAGTCTTGAAATTATATATATGCAATATTATTGTTGACTTTATTATGTAAATACAGACTGTTTTCTTTAAATTTTTGGGTGCTTCCAAAGTTGGAAGGTGTTGTAAGCATCTTAAAAAAGAATTTAAAGTGACTCTGAATTTGGCTATTGTTTTAATTCTGATTTTAAACATGTGAATACTGCCCAAATAACAAATTCCACTTCTAAGGTTTATCATGAGAAAATAATGAGAGATGTATGCAGATGTGTATAAGTAAAGGTGTCCATTAAAACCATTGTGTTAAAGATTAGAAAAAGCGTGAATGTCCAATAATAGAAAATTGGTTAAATACATTTTGATATAGTCATATATGGCTGTATTTTATCTTCTTTGATGTATTTTTTTGTATTTCTAATATTCACCTACCCCAAACAAATTATATTTAACTAACAAGTTTTAAAATCTGCCTAGCTTAATGCTTTGTCCAAAATAATGTTCCTTACTTGTTTTTCTTACGCTTTTTCCAACTTGACATATTGATTATATATAATTGGATAGCCAATCAGAGTTCAGTATATGCAGACTCTAAGTTCTGATTTTTCAATATTAGCTTTTATATCTTCCATTTTTATGTAGTTTAGCTTAGCTTTGATACCTGACACAGAATCGCTATAGTTGAGCACACAGGCCAATGGAAAGTTGTCATCATTTTGACCACTGCATCCTCTGGCAGGTTCATATTTTAGGACTATATATTCTAATTAAGTATCTTTAAGGGCAAGCACAGCCATGAACTCAAAGATCTAAAATATTTTTGAAGTGTAATTAGTCTAAGTATTCAGTTTTCCTCTAAACCTGACTAAATCTTAACTCAGAGTGGGAATGCTTGTTGTGGGACTTACCAGGGTTGGGCCTGTTGGCCTAAAAACCAAAAGGAATTGCATATTTCACATTTCCAGCCCCAAAGTAAGTCTCTTTGGAAGAGGAAGACAAGAGGTGCCTGATTACATCATAGCTATGTATGTCTGTGTGTGTGCACCTGTGTGTGTCTGTCTGTCTGTCTGAAAGGGGAGGAGAAAAGAGAGGGGAAAGGTGAGTGGGATTGTGTAAAGAGGTTTCTAGTATCTTTCGGTACTAGGTTAATTTGACCTTATAATTTGCTCTTATAGCCTCTAATGATTCTTCCTAGTGGTTGTTCTGCTTTTAATTAATTAATTGATTAATTGTCCAATGTCTGCCTCTCTAGACTGTAAGAGGGTAGGAACCATGCCCTCACCCCACCCAGCTCCCCTCCACCACTGGTTCCCCAGTGCCTGGCCACAATGCTTTTTGCATATGTAGTGAGGATTTAATAAATATTGGTTGAATAAATGCCTGTATGGGTCTTAAAATACTTATGTATTTCTTTTTGTACCTTGTCGAACAGCATCTACGGCTGTTATAGGCCTTCTCCTCCTCGTTTTCCACCTCCTCTTCCTCCTCCTCCTTTTAGCTGCTTCTTAAAGCTGTTTCTACAACAGAAGGGGCCCATTTCAGCAAACTGAAGGACGTGCTTGGTCACTTCTGCAGCCAGAGGGTAGGCCTACCATCCACCCATTGTGAGCTTAACTAATTGGGCCCCAGGCCTCAACCTGTTCTGTGGCTCTTCAGAATGGTTTTGCTCCTCCCTGTCCTAGCTGCTCCTCCTCTCCAGATAATTTTGTGGCAGAAACCAAGCGTCTGTTTCAAGGTTTGCAGTAACAAAGGGCTGGAGCCTTTTTAGGATGACCACACTGGATTACGGAATCACTGTGGGGACTCCAACTCTCTCATAAACAGTGTATACATCCATCTTTAATTTGGTCAACATCCTGTGCTCCGCCTCCAGGGACCTTGAGGAAGGTAGTGGATTTTGTCTGGTTTGTTCATTGCTCTGTTTCCACCCTTAAGGGTAGAGGGTGCCTCTATCCATGAATGCCTGTTCTGTGGGCACTCAGCAACTATTTGGTGAATGAACAAATGAATGAATGAATGATGGAATGTCTTGATAGCTGTTGAATGCCATCTTGTGTTTGATGTGCCATTTCAGCCACAGTTCACCCAGTTCAGAGCTTGAAGTGTGTGCTGTTTGTGAAGAGGACAACGCTCTGCTCATCCTCTCCCCCAGATTGTAATTCCAGTGCTCTGCTACACAGTCCTAAACTGGATGCTAGTTCTTCCATTTTTCTTTATAGAACATGCCAAACCATCAATAGGGGCAATAGTATGCCAGATAATAAGCTATACATTTCCAAATCTTCTGGTCAACCACATTTTTATATTGTTAAAAATAACAAATGAGCTTTTTTTGGTAAAATGCTATACTTTCAAATCAATGTTTCCCATAAGAATGCTGATTTTTGCTATGCGATTCAGAAATCAGAGAACAAGTAATGATAGTATATGCTAAACCTAAAGTTAGTCTGCTTTCTTTTGTAAACAAGAACTTGGTCACTTCCTAGTTTGCCTTTTCTCAGGAAGCTCAGAGCTAAGATTTGTGTCCACTGTGCTGCCTCTTCTTACTCTTGATTTTCTGAAACATTTGTTTCATCTTTGTTTCCCTTCATGACTTTGTTCTTTTAACCTTGATATGTATATCTGTGGCATTATGCTTGGTTGAAAGTGCCCTCAAATACCTTTTGGCAGATGGAAAATTATAAATAATGAAAAGAAAAATATTTCTCTACCCATTCGCAGGTGCATTCCAAAGTCTGCATTCGATGATGCTATCAGTGCATCCTTCTAACTCGCTGGATATCAGTGCTTCTTAATGAGGCTGATTTCTCCAGTGTCACAGGTATCAGGAAACCTGCATGCTATGCTAGAGCATGAGAATGCCGCAGGAAGAACCTTGGTCTTGGAGTCAGCAGACCTGGGTTCTTGTTATAGCTCCACATACTAATGGACTGATCTTAGACACGTCACTTAATCTCTCTGTGCCCTAGTTTCTCTTCTATACATTGGTTATAAAGTCATGTGCTGTACTTACTACATTGGGTTCTTATAATATAAATGAGATAGCACTTGTATACATGTAAATATTACAGTTTTTTCACACGTCTGTGCCTACCATGTTCCTCAAGATTAAGGGACTTTGTTCCTCAAGATCAGGGACTACATCTTGTTTATATTTGTGTCCCAGAGCCTGGTTTGTTGACCTAAACTGAAGACACACTTTAAGAGAGGGCACTAAATGTGGGTAACACTAAGTTACCCATCTTTCTTTCACAAAAGTTCCACTGGTGTCTCTTGATGAGCAAACTTTCATTGGTCAGCTGGACTTTGAAACCTTCTGCGTGCTTTCTACTGCCCCTAGGATATTCCACTGTGGAAGAAGTACAGAAGATAAACACAGAAAAATGGAAACACGTACACACATTATAGAATCATAAGTGTCAGAGGTCACAAAATGGTGACTGAAGGGCTAAATCTGCCTTTAGACATGCTTTCTTTGGCTCCAGCATTACTTTAAAAAATGTAAAACAATACTTTAAAATCCAGAGATGTGGACTTCGCTTTCTCTTGATATTGTGCACAGCTGATCCCACTAGGCCAGGTCCCTCTGTGGGCACAGCTGGACAATGTAACTGTAGCCATTTCAGGCATGCCCTTGACAGTGTGCCACAGAGGTAGTGCCCATACTCCCTGCCACCTCCTGAGCATCAGGGCAGACAGGAGCTGCTCCTTGTTATCACATTTGTTATGCTTGCACTAATGTAGCACTTCCTGCACACTAGGCTCTGTTCTAAGGTCTTTGGTTACCTATCTATCTATCTACCTACCTACCTACTACAGGTAAGGAAACTGAGGCAAAGTCAGTGTGTGGTGGAGCCATGATTCCAACTCTGGCTATCTGGCTCCTAAATTCTTGCTCTTAATCACTGTGCTATATTGTATCCCAGGATGGAGCGGAGGATGTAAAAAAATCATACCTCACTGCAATGCAATTTTGTACCTGAGCCTCTGGTCTAGAACACTGTGCTCTGTCTAATTAGAACAGGATTCACAAAGGAAGTGATTTTGTAGAGTTTTAAAGATAAAAGGAGTCATTAGTGTAGGCATGTTAAATGCCCTGTGCATGGCCTCAGTGGAGAACTGAGGGCTGTGCAGATGGAGAGCAGGCCAGGCTGACTTAGCTGATGTGGGTACAGACAGAAGACCAGCAGCAGGTGAGGTGTGGCTGTTAACTCCTATGGCTTGGAGCTTGGATATGATACCCAAAGAAAGTAGTCTGACCTGGGAGGGTTGGGGAAGGAGGTGATAAAGCCAAAGTCCTGTTTGACCAACGCGATGTGGGATGAACTGGCACTCTTACTGGAGTCCTGCTGAGCTTCCTTCATTGCTTTCACAATATAAGAAAGTCCGTTTTATAACACAGGTGTCCCTATAATACTGGCCTGACTGTTTTCTTCTGCTTCAGTTCTTGAGCATATGAGCAAATACTCAGGCACTGTAATGAGCAGAAACTTGAGACAGAGCTTATCTTGTAATGCTGGATTTTGCATCATATCCAGGGTGTGGTGTTACTTTAGAAGGCGAGTTCAACAATTACATGTTTACAGATTGAGCAAACAGTACATGTGCCCTGAGAGGGCTGAGGATTTATACTTTGAATGCCCAGTGAACCATCTTACTCAGCTGGACAGGAGGCTCAATATCTGAATTAATCCAGTGATCACAATATATTCACTATATATATATATATATATATATATATGTATGTATTATATATATATATATATATGTATTATATATATATATATATATACACACACACTATATATATAATGTATGTACATATTCAATGTCTATATACATACTTAAATTGAACATTTATGTAGCACCTTGCATTTAATCATATTTACTTACAAAATAGCCCAGGGAAACTTGGAGATGTTAATTTAGGTGAATCAATTAAAGCTAATTCAGGCAAGCCCAGGTCATTGACCCACCCAGTGTGTTCTCTTTTGTACATGTGATCTACCAAATACAGTCCTTGGTGGTTTTGATGTTCCTCAACAACATAATGAAGTGACAAAAACTAGTTTTAAAAGCATTAGGGCCACCTAAATTGCCTTCTTTAGAAAATAAAAATGCTGATTAAACAGTTACATTCTTTTTCTCTTATTTCTATTATTATTTGTCTTTCCTGGAGAGAGATTGGAACTGTATTTACTACTCTGTTCTTACCAGGACTTGTCAGCTATTGCCATACAGTAAGTGCTTATAAGCATCAGTAATATTGATCTACGGCCACATCCCCACCTAGACTATTTCCCTTATTGCCCTTTGACAGTTTCTTTCTTTACTATTTTGCATTTTCAAAGACAATGCAAGCCTTAAGAGTTATGTGATTCAGGGCTTTTTAAATACATTTGAAATATGGCGATCCCTTGTTTTTCTAGCTTGATAACAAACCTAAAAGCAAGCTTTCAAGCACTGACTGTCCTTTCCCTCCTCCTTCCAGCTACTATAGACTTAAAGCGAAGGCCTTTGAACTTACCTGCTTAATTGGACTGCATGTCACTGCTGTCTGTAGAATGGCTTTAAGATTCAGGTGGTGGTTTTTGGGCTTCCTTGGCTGCAATTTTACATGTTTTGTTTTCATTGCTACACTAACTTTGTGGACCAGGCAATATTCTTGGCTTCCCTGTGGGGGAAGTGGGAAGGGACACCCCTTGGATAGTTCTATGCCCTTTGAGGTAGATGCCGTCTGAATTTGACCCTCCTTTGCCCTGGTTATTCAGGTGTTCTGGATTTAAGATTCTACTTCTTTTGGAATGGTCGTCAAATATCGGCGGAGAGACTTTGGTGCACTTAGGGCTCTGTGAAGAGAAGCATGAAATTACTTCCCAAAGGTTCCTGCCCCTTCAGAACCAGAAAAGGGAAGGCCATGTCTGGACCAGTTACCCATCCTACCCGAGTGTCAGTTTCCTTATTTGTAAAGTGTAAGTGTCAGATAAGATTGTCCCTAATATCCTTTTCTGCTCAAACATTTTATGAGACCAAGAAGCCTAAGAACACATATAAACTGAGTATTTGTGTAATTTTAGAGTCATCTGGAAAAATGGGACCCTGGCACCAGCCAACAAGACTGAGATAGAGTTTGCAGGCAAATGGAACCAATGTTGAACCCAGGTCTGCCAATGCCTTGCTCTGTGACCTGGAGTAAATTACTTCTTTCGGATCCTTAGGTTTTGGCTCTTTAAAATGGGAGTACTGCTATCTTTAGGTACACAGTACATTTTGGTACTACATGCGAAATTGTGTCTAGCAGTGATTCTGTAAATGGTAAAAGTTATTATGATGACAGTAATCTTGTGAGTATATGTTTTTTGGAATAGCTAAGGGCTTATGATAGATTCTATCTCAGGGAGATGGTATCTGAAGACATCCTTGAAGTTGAAGAAGGACTAAGAATGACGTTGAGGTTTGAATAGTTACTGAAAGAAAGAGGCAAAGGATGTGAAAAGAAATTGAGGCTAAGTGTACTGATGGGCAAGATCATTTATTCGCTTTTCTGGTTCTTGTTACAGGTATAGATGTTTTCAGTGAGAAAAGTCTTATTATCAGTCTAGTCTTGGGTCTTGTCCAACATTTTATCTTCCAGACACAGACTCATTCTTTGTATTGAAAGATGATGGTAAATTTGCTCTTGTCATCTGTAATAGATGTGGAGGGTTGTATCTGAAAATACCACCCCAGGATCAGAAGTTCTTTCTCCAATACCCAACTATGGAGGTGGGCTTTATTTTGCAGCTGCTAGTAATGCTTATCATGCCTGTCACTTTTCCTGTTTCTACAGACATCTGTATTCTTGGCAATCCCACCTTACTTTAGAACTTCTTAAGCTGGGCTCCCCTAGGTCTCAGTGAATTTTTGAAGCCCTTGAAATTCTTTGCAGAATTGCATGTCTGTGAGCATATGTGCATTTGGGGGTGGGGTGGAGGCTCTGGCCAGAGCAAAGGCATCAGACTCAAAAAAACCAAAAACTGCTGCTGAGGATGTCTTGGAATAGGAAAGAATTAGAACGACTTCATAAGATTAAGAAATGGCACAGCACAAACATGAACAGGTCCCTCAAGGCCCCTGCTTCTGCAGCTGTGATACTTGCACACTTTCTCCTCTCCTCTAACAAAAAATGTAATGGTTGAGTCTCCTTGGCAAGGTTTTCAGTCTCAGTCCAGCTCTTTATGACATAACCCATGGTCTGGAAGATATCTGGTGAGTAGATGTGGAGAATTTGCATTTTCTTCACTGATCCTAGGAAGTGCTTAAAAAAATGTTCAGGAAGCCTAAAGTGTCTGGGAAGAAACTTTCCAGGGAAAGAAATGAAAACTGAATTTGACATCAGCAACCTAGAACTGTAAAGTAAAAGTGGCAGGATGAGATTTTTAAAACTAAAGGAGAAGTAGTTGTTTTCCAGGTGGCACTGCAGAGAGAATGGCCCTTTGTGCCCGGCCTTGGCTCAGGCCAGCAGGGGCTGTGGGGCCACACCCCAGGGCAAGGTTTGCATCTTTCCCTCTTCCTCCTCCTCCTCCTCTTCCTCTTCCTCCTCCTCCTCTTCCTTCTCCTCCACCTCTTCCTCTTCCTCCTTTTCTCCCCTTCTCTCTCTCTGTTTCAGTGCTTCTTTCTCTGTTATCTCTCTCTCTAAAGTCTCTCCCTCCCACAGACACATCTTTAAAAGGTACGACTTTTATTATATCACCAGCACCAGGATTTGGAACATTTTAAGAAGATGTTGACCACCGTAAATCTAGATTGGAAGTGAATTTGAGATGAACCTGATTTGAAAATACAAAGCTTCTCTTCTAAATAAATAGATAGGATTTGTTGAGCCTCTGTGAGTCCAAAGCTGCTATTAAGCTTTCTGTGGGGCTTCACAGCCCAAAGCTCCTCATTCACCAAATTATTGTTAAGGCATATTAGAAACTGGAAACAGAGGTTGCTCTCTAGAAGTGTTACCTTCTAGTCCAGTAGACAGACCTCACATACATGGAACAACTGAAGAGAACAAAATGCAGTCAGACTTCTGAGAAGGGAAAGATCAAGTGGGCTGGAAGGATGCATCAAAGCGTCAACAGACAAATACTGACTGTCCTTCAGTAAAGGAATGTTTAAATAAAAGTGTTAGTTCCAAATGATGGAGTGCTATTCAGCAGCCAAAAGTATTAAACTTAATCTGTATGTAGCTATGTGGATAAGTTTCAAAATAGTAGTGAATGAATTACAGTTTTTAGTATCTGTAAAGCAGACTACCAAATATGTAAAAAAAAAAACCCCACATATAAAAGAACATCATTTATCCTTTGTGTGTGTGTATTTCTTTTTAACGATCTAAAAGGAAACACATGGAACTTACAGTCATGGTTACTTTTTGAGGATGGAGGGGAGATTAGGCTAAGGGTGCCGAGTCAAAGATATCTTTAGTTTCATCTGTTTTGTGCTGGTTTGTATTAGGTAATTTACTCTGGTGACTGGGAAAACAGTTGTGGGTTGTGTAAATATCTGCCTTCTCCTAATATACCACATGGCTTCCTGGTATCTAGGGCCTCTCAGAGGTCCTGAGAGCTGGGTCTCATCCATTTTTTGAGGCTTCCAGCACAATAATAAATGAAGAAATGCCAAAAGAATGTTACAACGAGCATAGTACAGTTTAAATGTTTATATTTAGCTATTAAAGTTGGTTGTGTGATGAGTCCTTTCTCTTCAATCCTGTCAGCATATCTCTGTGATACCATCAAAAGTCTACCTTCTAAGCTGAGTCAGTGGTCCTCCTGCTGCTCTCCTCAAAGTGGCCGCCGGGAACCAGAGGAAAGCTGTGCACAAAATAGGTGGAGAGCTGGATGATGGGAGGGCCTCGGCAGGCAAGTTCTCAAGGCTTCAGTGTTTCTGCAAGGTTTAAGTTTCCCTTCCAAGCCTGTCACTGGGGTCTATAGCACTTCTGCAAAATGCATTCAATTTTAGCACTATGCAACTGTTGTAGAGCATCAGATAGATAAAAATGTACCTTTTCAACCATCCTGTCCTTCTTCCACTTGGGGTGCTTAGGGCCAGACAGACTTCCAAGGTATATACCCTGTGCAGGTCGGCCCCGCCCTACTCCCCCGCCCCTGCTCCATCCCCCACCGATGCCCAAGTTGAGAACTGGGGCCAAATGTATCATAACAGTTTCATAGGCCTGTAAAAGGCCCAGCCACTTTATTTTTTAAGTAAGAAGTGTTCATCCTAAGAAAAAGTTGCAAAAGGGAATGACATATGAAAACGTTACATCTATTTCACTTTATAGAAAGGAAATGTATTTCATTTTAGTCTTCTGTGCTTGGTGAAATTCTTGCATAAATAGCTAGAGATATTAATAGAGTTAGCCAATGAGGAACATACTTTTTATTTTAAATGCTTTTGGAGAGGTATGTCTCCCCAGCATCCCTCTTTTTAATATTATATTCAGAGTTTATGTATAATCTAAAGTGTTCTCATTATGACAGCACTACCAGTCATTTGAAAGGATACATTCATCTAAACAAATACACTCCAAAGTGAACCAAATGCTAATGCACATTTTACTGGATGAAAAGACAAACAATATAATTATACTTGAATTTCAGGGAATCAAAGGTAATAAAACAAAGTTTACACAAGAGCCCAGGGTAGAGTTTATAAGTGAACTATATATGTGTTCATTGTCCCAAGCTTGGGAAGTTTGCTAAAATGAGCTGAGGGCTACTTCACCAGACTAACAAAAAGGAAAATGTCTATGAGTTTTTCTTTTGTTCTTTCCAGATCCTGTTCAAGTGCACACTGAGCCAGCAGGTTCACCAGAAAGCTATTGAACATTTGCTGGAACACATTATGCAGGGTGAATTTCTTCTGGAATGTTGCCAAGGGTTTTTTATGCTTCTGGGGTAGACATTTCTTGAACATTGTCATTTAGCCAAGCAAAGAACATTTGCTTAAAGGATAGAAAATGTTTAAAAATTCTTGTTTGTTTAAAAGCAGGTTAAGTAGCAATCTGATCTTAGGGTAGGGCCGAGCAAAGCAGTTACTTTTCTAAGTAATTATGATAAGGTCATTTAAATTGTTTTGCTTTAAACAGATTCACAGTTTTTCCTAAAATAATTACATATTAATACTGTCTTCTAGAAACTATGTTCCAGTATCTGGTTTTCTTTGATGTAATTAGCTACTTTTCAAAACAGAATTTTCACTTTAGAGAGTTCTTATGCTTTGGTATACAGGAGCCACTTAGTAATAGCTAAGAAAATGTGGAGGTGCAGAGAGCATGCTAAAATAGAATTTCTTTTTTCACTTTCAATTCCAGAACTATACCATACACAATAAAAAAGGCAGCATGAAAATGTCTTTAAATTAGAGTAGATAATATTTCTAAGATATTGCAGATTTGATAATAAATTCCAAGTTCATATTTGACACATAAAAAATACAACATATAAACACCTCCCCAGAAATTATTCTTTAATGAGTAGTAAAACCACCTCACTTTAACAAGGTTTCAATTAGTACCAAAGCCCTCATCATATTCTCTATAAAATCCAGTGATATAAAAGGGCTCTCTCTAAATGTGTCAAGGAAAAATCCTAAATATAAGCATTTGAATCTTGCCTCTGTCCTCCATTAGCTGTGTGACTTTGGGTAATTTACTTAGCTTCTCTGAGCTTGTTGTCCTCATCTGTAAAATAGGAATAATGGTACTTGGCTCAGCTGCTGCAAGGAGGAGAGGTGTCTGTAAGAAGTCTCAACAGTTTTATAAAGGCTTAAAAACATGTTAGTTCCTTTCTTGCCTTCCCCAATCCATTCCACCAGTACAAGTCAGTCTGGAGATTAACATTGGTACAACTGTGATCTAAGTTAGGTTGGTGTTGTTTTAGTGTTAGGATATTTCTGGCTGCTTCATTTTATACTTGCACTTTAAATATACAAGTTTCTATAAACATTCTTTGAACAAAGTTAATCTGTTTTTATTTTGGTGAAGATGGACTGATTCTGGTATGTTTGGAGAAGTAAATGAGATGCAAAAGACTTTTGTCTCTAAAGAGCTGACTGTCTCATGAAAGTATATCCAGTGAAAAATAAATATGATGCTACCTTCTCCTACTCAGTATTTAACTCCTAAGGAAAAGCATGGCAATTCTCCTTTTCTGCCTGAATCCTGTGGAATTTGCCACTGTATTCCAGTCTGGGCTATGAACTTAAACTTGACTCCCTTCAACTGAGTTTTGTTGTGTCCTTGGCGTGTTCCCACACGGAACCTTCCATCTGTAACCTGCACCTGTGGTTCGCAGTGCTCCGTCCAGGTGGCTCTGTACTTCCCGCCTCTCAGGTACCCGTAAGCGCAGGCTGGAGGCTTTCACACCACAGTTTCCCGGCCAGTTTAGGTGCTAAACAAACATTTGGGCGTTCCAGTTTCTGTAATTTTGTTTTGGTTCTTTAAAAACAGCTCTTCCCCCACCCCTGGCACATCACCATTTCTCCAAGGCACTCATTGTGAGATGGGAAGGCTGGTGCCTGTCATTTGCATTCCAGATAGAAAAGAGCAGAATCTAGACCCCCACCCCTCCAACCCTTTCTTTGGTGCCATGACAAACAAAAGAGGATATGAGATGTGTTTATTTTGTAAAATGCAGAAGTATCAATTCCAGAAGATGCTGAGTTTTCCTCATTTCCTTTGAGTTGTTTATGTAAACCACAGCCCGTATTTTTAATAGATGTGTAGTAAGAAGGAATTTGGTAGAGGTGTTGGAAGGAGGTGATGTGGGAAAATGACTACTTTCTTATTGTCATAAAGACTTAATTTCGAGAAAGAACATATGTAATGACAAATAAAATGTCCTGGCCTTTGAGGCCAAGAATTTGTGTTGTGTGTGCGTGTTGTAAGTCTCACAGCTGCTGGGTGCACGTTTGTGCGTATGTAGAGGGCTGTCTCAGCACTGGCGTCTGTGGCTCTCCCCCTGCAAAATGTGCTCTTCTAAAGCAAAGTGGCTTGCTCAGGGACCAGGATCTTTGGGTAAAGAAGAGATCTGATAAATAAATTCATAGTAGTTAACAATAGAACTTCCTTAAAAACCATTCAAAAAGAGAATGTCAGGAAAGGGTGTAGCCAAAATAGTACTGGGTTGGCCCGGTCGGAGGTCGATGTGATCTGATACAAATGGGGGTTCTTACATATTTAACAATATTTCTTGAGAAGATAGTACTGAGAATCTATGGGTCAACGTAATGCTTTTTAACATTATAAGTTTTGGTTAAGGTTAAGGGTTCAGGTTTGGAGAGTTTACATCTCAGGTATCAGCATTTTTTCCCACCTCCCCCGCCCCCACTCTACTTCCTCTCTCCCCACTTCCCTCTTGTAATGGATGGGAGACTTGTCTTCTTCAAGATGCTCATGATGTAGTAAAGGAGGCCTCCAGGCAAAAATTGCAGATAGCCCAGAGTGGGAAAGGCAGTAGAAAGCGTGTGTATCTGCCACAAAGGGAATTCAGAGGCTTTGTGGAAGGGGTCTTGCAGGTGAGTAGACACACAGGGTGTGAGGAGGGAGCAGTGGTGATGGGGTCCCGGGGCACTAGTTCAGGCAAAGGGAAAAAGCATCCGAACACTAATAATAATAAGGGCATCTCTCTCTCGTTGAGAGTTTATTGTGTGCAGCCAACTGCTGACTATTTTACATGGATTTTCTAATTCAATTCTTATAGAACATCTTTGGGGCAGATTTTCTCGCTATTTTAATCAAGGGAGAATCGAGGCAGAGCAAGGGTACTATCGTTGCACAGCTGGTGAATGGCAGAGCCTGAATTTGAACTCCAGAGTCCAGGCTTGTGACCTCTTTGCAGAAATAATCTGCTTTGTTCGGAGACTATTGAACGCCTTGATCGGCCCTGAAGGTGTGGAGGGAGGTTGTTGGATTTTTATTTGGGGACAGTTATGTTTCTTAATTACAAATTTAGTCAGAATTTACACTTGGAGTTTTTTTTCTGAGGGTGAAGGGTGAAGTGTGGGAGTGTGTAGGTGGGATTTCAGTGATTTTTCCTTTTATTGTTGTTCTTTTGCTTACATTTGCATAGAAGCAAATTTTTTTTCCTTAATTTTTCTTCTAGGCCTCTGTGTAATGTGAAAGGTAACTTGTATAAGGCCTGAACAGTGGGGAAGGGTAGGCTTGTGGTAGAGCAGTTAGGAGACCACTGCCATTCCAGGTGAGAGATGTTGACATTGGCAATGATGATGATGACGAAGATAGTTACTATTTTACTGAGTGCTTAGTATATGCCACTGTATCCTTATTTTATGCCCACAATTACACTATGAGATAGATTGTCGTACTTCCAATTTACAAATGAAGAAACTGAGGCTCTCAGAGGTTAAATAACTTGTCCAAGGTCACACTGCAGGTAGGCAGCAGAGCCAGGCCTGGATACAGACCTGTCTGGTTTCAGACTCTGGACCCATAAACTGACAGAGGGTTGAAGTCAGTGGGGTGGGCACACTTGGCGAGGCATCGGGCTCCTGAGGTGTCATCCACATGTGGAGATGTCTTTAAAAAAAGTAGAAATCTGTACATCTGGAAGCTTGGAAATTGACAGATGATTGAGTCCAAGGATATGAATTGGGAATGATTGAGAAAAATGTTGGGTGAGGATGGTGTCCTGGGGACCATTTTGTGGAGGGAGATGAGACTGAGAACGGAAGATGCTTGGAAGCAGAGGTGGGTGAAGACCCGGCCTCTTGGCTCTGTGACTTAACTGCTGGTTGTGGACAAGCTCCTTACCTGGTGTTCCAACCTCTTCATCTGTCAAAATGAAGAAAAGAACCCACCTTCCTTGATGGCTTCATCAGATTGTTTGTGATCGCCAGTGAGATGCTATTATAAAGATGCTTGAAGAACTCCAAAGTTCTTGATGAAATAATGCGTATGAAGGCAAGAAGGGAGCAGTGGAAGGATCTGAGCCCAGCAAGTGGGCTGAGGGTGCTAGGAAAACAGAGCTGGGAGCTTTGTAAAGTGACCAGGCGGTCACTGAGATGTGCTTGTGGGTTGGGCACAGATGGGAACCCTGGAAGAATACTTTCCTAAGAAAGAGTCAAAAGTAAGACAAGAGAGAGGAACTAGAAAGAAAAAAAACTCTGAGGAATGTGAGTAAAGTGGGTGCCATGGGAGGAGCCCTGGTCCATGTCTGCAATTCAGAGAGTTCGGCTCCACCTCTGACCCTAACAGGTTCCTTGACTGTTAACACAGGGCTTCCATTTTCTGGGCCTCAGTCTTTACTTCTATAGAAATGATGCAGTTGGTTGGCATAGATAAACCCAACAGCCCAAACTGGGAGTGACAAGTACTGTGACCTCGCAGCCCTGGCCTAGGTGGGACGTTGTGTTGAGGAGGGAAGTCAGGCCAGGAGGACAGAGGGCAGGGTGGGGAGTGAAGCCGGCTGTTGGTGTGTGTTGGGGGAGACACTCCACCCAGCATCTGTCCCCTCTTGATTCTCACCTGGTGAAACAGGAGACCCACAATCCAGGCAACTGTGAAGGGTCTGAGCAAAGGCCTCTCTGGAATTCTGGGGACCAGGTACTCGCTTGTGAGATGTCAACCACGTGACCTTGCCTCTATGCGGCAGACCTGGGCCCTTGCGGAAGTCTCTGCTTTGTGAGGAGGCTGGAAAGGGTGGGCTGGGAGTGGCCAGATTCCTCGGAAAGGTGACTCCTGGGGTCTGGGCCAAGAAAGGGTTTTGGACAGGAAAGGAGACTCACAGCAGGGCATGCTTGAGAGGAATTGTTTAAGGCTTTAAACCCACGCCAAGGTGAATAACAGACCTGACCTGTACGTTACTTAAGTAATACATAGTGTGTAACCTAGAAACGCCTCCCCTGGCAGCATCTAAGTTTTTGACCTCCTAGTGTGTGCCTGCTGTGGGAGGGTGGGTGGGGGAGGGATTCTGCTGGGGACAGACAAAAGTGGGGAAGCACTGGCTTTGAAGACTGAATTTCCTCCCTTCTTAGGCCTGGGGTGTAACCAGAGACCAGCATCAACAAGGAATCTGGCTCCTGACCGCTTTCGTTTGCAGCACTTCTTGGGGCGTGACTCGCTTTTTTCGGAGGTCAATGAATTGTAAATAGTGTAATTTCAGGTTCTGCTGAAACATGGTGGGGAAGACTTTGGAGGGGTTGGCAGGAGACGGGGTGGGTGGTGTCACTCAGGCATCCAACAAACTCCACTGCCTATCTGTAAGCCCAGACCCAGCCACATGGAATGCTCCCATTCACAGAGGAGCAGAAAATAAATGTGGATTTGGGTGTTAATGACTGAATTTGCTATAGCAAATGGATCTGTGTCAAAGCTCTGATATAAGGGAATATCCTAAGTTCAGGTGGAGCCAAAGCTTATTGGTCTATTGGTTATCATCAAAACCTCCATGGCTGGAGGCACACCAGTGTTCCCTCTAGTAGTGCTGCTGTTTTGGTTTATGTCCATTTGGCTCTGATGGTTAAGCACCAGCATGTAGCCTTTGTTATTCTGGAATCTCATCATTCCCATTTGCATGAGGGAGCCCAGTTATATGGCAGAATCACTTGTTCTCATGCTGGCCTACAGTGAACAGTCATCCCAAAGCTTCTCAAAGATGCCATTGCCCCTCACTGATACATTCCTTATTGCCTACAGAAGAGAATGTCCCCTGAACCCTCCCAGCAAGTGTGTCTCGTATAATAAATTTGTTCTAACATTTCTGTCTCCCTGAACATTCTGACTCCACCCTCAATTTTCTGTCATGCCACTCCAGACTCTCTCTTTAATTTACCGTAAGGCATCATCATGTCCAAACCGCAAGGAGCTGTGCAGAAATGCACTAAATGAACTCGAAGGGGGCTCCCTAGTCAATAACCCCTCTCTTGCCTCTGTATTCCCCTCCACTCCTCTCACTCCTATTTACCATCCTTGAAATCGCTCCCACGTGTGTCCCCATAGTTCATGCTGACACACCTTAGCCAAGTCCTCAGCTGTTTCTGAGGATAAGATGTTTTCTTCTGGATCAAGCACTCTATTTCTCCACTTAGCTACCCTGAGACATAACTCCAGTTACTGGCCCAGAAGCAGTGAATGGACACAGAGGTAGATCTTGAGGAGAGAAACATAATTTGTCACAGTCATTGTCAAGAGTCTGGTCTCACTCAGATATGGAGAAGAAAACAGGAGCAATATTCAGGTTAATATCAGCCAACTGCCTGAATGTTTTGGATGAAGTGAGAGAAGCCAAGGAATGTACTATCTGGTTCCAGGCTTCTCCCTGCAAGAATGGGAAGAAGTTGCTGGTGGCAAAGTATGGGTGAGGCTGGAGAGCACGGCTGGGAAGAAGGTTCAATGCACTACATTTGGTGAGTTTTCACAGGTGGTTATACAGTTCCAGAACACAGATTCCTGCAAGCGAACTACATCATTCATTCTTTCATTTGTCTATTAATTAATTTAACATTTATCGAAAGCCTCTTACACTAGTCACTCTGCCAGGTGCTTGAGTTCAAAGATGAATACAGCTCTGTCTTTATTTTTTGGAAATTCAGAGTGTGGTGGGAAGTGGACAGAAATACCACTTACTATTTATCACCTTTTATGTGCTAGAATAGACAAATGTGCAGGGTGCTATGGGAGTCCAGATGAAATAAAAACACTCTTGCCTATTGTGTGTTCACACAAAGGAGAAGTTATAAAATGTCTGGTCTAGTTTCTTTTCTTGACACACTTCCATTCTTGGTTTCTAGAACCACTTGACCACAATTGCTGGTCAGGGCTAATTTAAAGAATCCTGCTTGGTAGCTCAGAGGACTGTGATTATCTATCTATCTATCTATCTATCTATCTATCTATCTATCTATCTATCTATCTATCTATCTATCTATCTATCTATCATCTATCATCCATCTATGTATGGAATAGAATTCAGAGTTGGCAGTTATTTTTTTTCAGCACTTTGAAGCTGTTATTCCATTGTTTTTGATTTTCAATGTTGTTTTGAGAAATTAGCTGCTAGTCTAATTATAGGTCCTTTGATGGCAATCTCTCTGCTGCTTTTAAGACATTTTCTTTGTTTATGGTGTTTATCAGTTTTACTATAAAGTACTTAGGTTTTCCTTTATTTAGCTAGTTTGGCGTTTCTTGAATATACCAACTGAAGTATTTAATTAGTTTTGGGAACGTCTCAGCTATTAACACTTCAAGTTGTATTTCTGTTCCATTATCTTTGTCCTTACCTTCTAGGACCTCAACTAAACATAAATTAAGCCTTTTCTTTGATCTTTTATGTCAGTGCCATGGTAAGTACAGAAATTTAGAGTAAGCATTTTGAAGGCTTTATAGCAACTGGCAGAGTAATTTTATGTCTTATGAATCTAATAAAAGTTTAGGCTTATATTTATATGTTTTTCTTATTTCATTGTTCTAATATACTTAAATTTCAGTTTACAAAAGTATCAGTTTGTGTTATTTTGGATATTAAAAAAATCATTTGGGAAGTGTTTTTCTGTGTCTCTTATACTCTCTTCTAATTTTTCCTTCACTTTTTCTCTCTTTTCTTCTTTCTGGGTATTTTCTTCCATATCATACATTCTCTCTTTGTCTATGTGTAACTGACTGTTAAATCAGTTCATATGTGGATTTAACATATGTCATAAGTGTCTTAATTGTTTATTATTTTTTAGTTCTAGCATTTTCAGTGACTCTTTTTAAAACAGCAGTTTTCTGTTCTCCGCCAAAATTTTAAAGGTTGATTTTCATCCCTTTCAACAAATTAAGTATATATACATATATATATATATATATATATGTTTTTAAAGTCAGTAGCTAAAAACTCTACTGTCTGACTCTCTGTGCTCTATGCCTGTGTTTTCTTGGTTTTCACTCATGTGGTCTTGCCTCCTTGCTTTTCCGTCATGTGTTTGAGTATTCAGATATTTGCAGTGCAAAGGAAAGGGATTTATGTACTTCCTTGCTCTTTGTGATGTCTTTTACACACTTGTTTACTTCATAAAGAGAAAACATAAAAGACAATAAATGTTGTTTTACACTGTTTAGTTTGGAATCACTATTACTCCACAGTAGATAACAAAATACACTTGGGTTTACTAGCCTGTGTCCTTGACATATGACTTCACCTTTTGGAGCCTGTTTTCTTGTTTTTCAAAATAGTAATACTATCTACTTACAGTCCTGTTGAAGCACTCTCTGGATATATTGTTATTGATAAGTAACTATTTTTATTTTTAGTTTATTTATTATTAAGTAAAGTGAACACTTAAGAAGAAAGAAAGTAAACACAAATCCTCACAAAGACCAGCCACCTCTGGCAAGTCATTTTCTCTGTTTTCCTAGGGCATGACTGTGTTGAAGTTCACATAATGAGGGTTATGAATGTCCAGAAAGGTCAGTCAGAATCTATGTACTGATTTTATTTCCATTTTTTGAAAAGATAGGAACCACACTAAAACATATATATGTCCTTGTCTTCTTTAAGGACGTTTCAGTAATCCAGACAGCTTTTTTCTCTGGAGCAGTGGTTCTCAAACTACCATACATCGGTACCACCTGGAGGACTTACTGAACACAGAATGCTGGACTCCACACCCAGAGTTTTTAATCTGGCAGGTTTGTGGTGGGGCCTAAGACTGCATTTTAAACAAATTCTCAGGATGTTGCTAATGTTATTGGTTTGGGGACCACATTTTGCGGACCTCTGCTTTGGAACATACTTATCTTTGATAAATGAAGCATTATGAAGTTAGAGAACCAGGAGTAGTAATATTTAAGCAAAATATGGAGGGAAATAAAATCCAAATGCCTTACTATGTCATACAATGCCCTGCATGACGTAACCCCTTTCTGTCTCATCTACTTTATCTCATATTTTGTTTCTTATTTTCACATTGGCCTTCATTCTGTTCCTCAGAGACACCAAGCCCATTTCTGTCTGAAGGCTCCCTCTGTCTGGGGCTCTTCTCTCCCAGATGAAAGGTCTTTCTGTGTCATCACTGAAGGCCCAGCTCCAAATGTCACCTCTCTAGAGAGGTGTTCTCTACCTAAAGAAGCCATTCTCTACCACTCTTCCCTCTTTCCTATTTATTCTCATGATTTACTTATGATCTAAAATTGTCTTTTTATTTGCTTGTTGGAAAATTCCAATATAGCAGATGCCTTGTCTGTTAGGTTCTTTGCTATTGCCAGCCTGGAAGAGGGCCTGGTGTGCTGTCAGTGCTAGTTAGATATCTGTTGGTTGGAAATGTCAGTGGCACGAGTCTCTTACTTCGTAACCTAGTTTCTGAGGGGACATGAACACCGGAAAAGGTAGCAGTAACCCAGGGAAAATGCAGTATGGCCCCTTCGCCATCTGCCCTCCTACATGTCACAGCTGCCAGGATTCTGCCTGGCTTGTAATGTGAAGGAAAGGGGTTTGTACTTTTCTCTGCCCTGAAGTGTTTTCTACACCCTTGGTTGCCTCATAAGAAGACAAGATGGTGACTTGGGCAATAGTTTTCACGCTCAGGGATTCCAGAGAGTTACTAAATGGGCCACTTTTTTATGCATCCAGAATCCTCCTAACTTGAAAAGGAGTTCTCTTCAGGATGGCTGACATCTGCCAAGTTGTCCCCAAGTGAAGGAAGGAGAGTAGATTCCCTACTTCTGTGGATGCCAGGTAGCCTCTGTCTATAGTATTCCTCTCAGGTACCTCCAGCTATTTGGTATCCCGGGTTAGGAACAGGGTATCCTAATCCATCCCATTGGCAGGGACAAGGGTCACTAAGATCAACAAAGAAGCAGACCTGCTTACTCAGGTGTTTTAAAGTTGTATTTGTTTTCTTCCCAGTGGTTTGCTCATTAAAAATTGAATGCCTTTGCTAATGCTGGCTGCAGATGAGGCCTGGATATTCTCTTTACAGACAATTGCCGGTGGTCTGAGCTGACTCACTCCCATGCCTTCACCTCCCCGTGGCTCTGCCGCTGGCGCCTGGTCCTGGGAGGCTGGCATTCTTACAGTAATCTCAAGCTGCTGCCATGAGCTATAGGCAAAAACAACAGGGCTTTCTCTAGGGAATTCAGGAGTGAAATTCATATGGTCCAGCCACTGGCTTTTACTGCGGTTTGCATGATGTTTAGGGCAGGGTTTTTGCCAAATAAGGAGAATCAAGAGTCCTCTTGGTTGAGAATGCTCTGGATCCCTATAGCACTAGGGTTGAACATGTTTACACAGATTCATTTCATATTTTATCTGTCCTTTAGGTAGTCATATGGAACATTCCAACTATGCTAACCTCTTTCACTTCTGCCCTTTATCCATGTTAAAGGCAGTTAGAGACTCTGGTATTTGATTAGTGACTTTGGCATTGCTCGCACACCTTGTTGCGCGAGGAACGAACTGAAGGTGGATTTGACAAGAAGCAGATGTTGTGGGTGGGAGGCTTTGGCAGCTCCCAGGTTTTGTTAGGCTGGCTCATCCTCCTCTAGAGCTTTCCTATGTTTGTGCAGGAGTTCAATTCAACCACAACTTGTTAGGCACCTACTCTATACCAGGCACTCTTCTCACTTAGGTACTGGGGAATACTGAGACTAATAGAATTCTCTCCATGCCTTCAAGGAGCTCAGAATCTGGTGGTAACTTCAAGATGGCTATAAATTGAATTTGAGTTTGTTCTCTCACTGGCTTTGATGAATAGAATGTGGTAGAAACAGCGTTGTGTAACTTCAGTGGCTGGGCCTTAAGAAATCTATAGTTTCGGCTTTTGCTACTCTTAGAATGTTTCTTCCTGGAAGTCAGCCACCATGCAAGAAGCCCATCTACCTTGAGACCACTATGCTGTGAGGAGGTCCAAGCAAGCCACAGGGAGCAAGAGTGTGAGAGAAGCATCAAGGCGTGACACACGTGAGTGAGACCTTCATGAGCCTCCTGTTCAGTCCAGTGGCTGGCTGAATGCTGGTGAGCCAGTGACCTTAGCTGATGCCACATGGAGCACAAGAACTGCCCAACCAAGCCTTGCCTTAATTCTTGAGCACCTAAAATGGCTATTGTTCTCACCCATTAAGTTTTGGAGTGGGTTGTTTTGCAGCTATAGATAATTCAAACACATACATGTATTCTTAATGATGGAAGTATGCATAGGATGTTATCGGAGCAAAGAAGAAGGTACCCGAGTACACTGTGGAGGTGAGACCATGGTAATGGAATGCTTTCCAAAGGAAGTTTACTTGAGTAGAATCTTCTCCAAAGATCTCCATTTGAGCCACACTTAGGGGAGGAAAAAGCTGACTGGGCACAGGGTACAGAATAAAATAGCATGGAGGTGATTAAGCACATGGTACATATATGAGGGATCTTCAAGCAAATGTAAGGCTGGGAGTAACGGATAAGATTGCAGAGGCATTCATAATAACAGTAATAATAACAGTAGCAATGGAAAACATTTATTGGACACTTTATTTTCCAGATACTGATAGAAAGTTTAATATATACTAGCTCATTTTATTCTCACACTCCATATTTTTATTTCTTTTTACGTTAGAAAAAAATGAGACACAAAGAAATAAGTAACTTGCTCAAGGGCACAAGTGGACTAGGGGTTTGAAACCAGGCAACATCTTGGAGAACCTTAAAGAGCTTGGGATTTGTTCTCTTGGTGATGTGAAGAGACCCAAAGGTTTTCAGTAAGGGAATGATGGTCACATGGAAAGATTCTGTCACCTTAGTAATTTCCCCAACTTCGGTTATTTCTCTTTGCCTGCTGCCTGTTTCTCTGTAGTGACTAGCAGTGAACTCTTTGTACTAAGCAGGGCCTGTGAGCTTATCTCTGAAGGATACAAGGAAAGAGGGAAGTATGGGGAACATGTGCTACTCCACAGCTGGTCATGGGAGTGGAAGAGAGGAAGGAATGCCCTGGGAGAATGGGTGTGGTGGCCACCAAGAGAGGAAAGTGGGCCACATCCTAGACCCCAAAAAGGATGAGAACAGCAGCATATGGGAGCCGGCTTGTTCTAAGATCTTCTAGGCTGAGGTACAGATAGGCTTGAGGGCTTTACAGACAATCTGCCTTTCTCTCTTTTCTCCACCCCATGAACTTTCAGGTGATTAGCATCAAAATATTAAAAACAGCTGTTGAATTCCCAGCAGAAATTAGTGAAGAAGACTAAATTCACCACAGATGATAAAAATAACCACAGCGAATGTTTACTGAGCATGTACTAAAAGCCTGACCATGTGCTAAGTAAGCACTTTGTACACCTTACTTATTTAATCCTCACAATAAGCCAAGCTCGGTGAATCTCACTGCAGCCTTTCCTGATCATCCTATCTACAGTTCCCTGTATTAGTTATCTATTGCTATGCAACAAATTACTTAAAATGACAATAAAAATGTAGTGTCAGAGTTTTCATGGGTCAGAATTCCAGAGCAGCTTGAGTGACAGCTTACAGTTTGGAGCCTTTTAGGAGTTTGCTGGGGCTGCAGCCATCACTGCACAGGGCAGGTAGGCATTGGCTAATTAGCATGCTCAGAGCTGGCTATTGGCAAGAGACTTCTTTCATCACCACCTTGCCATGGGATTGTCCATGAGACTATTTGAATATTCTCAAAATGTGGCACCTGGCTTCCTCCAAACTGAGTGATCTAAGAGACAGTGCAGTAGAAGCTGTGATGTCTTTCATGACCTATCTTTGGAAGCTACACACCATCATTTCCATGACATCCTATTGGCTTCTCTGGTCAGCTCTGAAGGGCCCCCATCCATAAGATGGCGAACCTCCTGCTTCTCTTCCGAGTCCTCGGTTCCCACTGGCGCCACCTGAAGCCCAATCACCTCTCTCCCCCTCCCAATCCCAGCACCTAGCCAATAGCCACCAGCCCCGTAGAAGTGACACCACAATCACCCCATGCCCCTTCCTATATAACCCAGCACCTTTCCCTAATAAAGAGGAATTCTCCGGTGAATTGCTGCTGTGTGTTGCTCCTTTCCTTTCATTGGTGCCGAAACCCGGGAGACAGGATACCCCAACTGGGCCCCGTCTTCCCCCCGACACCAGCAGCAGCTTGCCCTCGTCCTCTTTTTCTGGCGCTGGCTCATCACACTCACCACTCCTCTCTGGCCTTTGGGTAAGTTTTCCCCCGAGTGGGCCACTGTTCCCCAAGCTTTCGCAGTGCCATTGACTGTGATCGTCCTGCAAGGCCCTGACGCTCGGGGATGAGGAGGGAACTCTCCCCTCCTCAGGCCTCCACGGCTGCGGTGGACCCCCAGGCCCCCCTCCAACAGCCGTAAACGAGGTGACTCCTTTGCGGATGAGAACGCTCCCTTCTCCCCCCCCCTCCTTCCGTTCCTTCCACCGAAAATTCCTAGTACTAGGTTCCTCGTGACTCCGGCACTCTGCCTTCTTAGAGAAGCCTGGGTGACGACCCACACTTCCTAAGAAACCGACTCGTATACGAGTTTCCGCAGACCACCAAGGATCATCGGGGACGACCTTTGTCTCCTTGCCGTCTGCTCCCAGTCCGAGGATCTCCGTTCGTCTTCCCCTGTTTGTCTCCTTCTCTGTCCTTGAGCCATGGGAGCCTCCTCATCCCTCCCTGGAAGCTCACCTCTTGAATGCCTGCTCAAGTATCTAGCCACCCTCTCCCAGACACCTGATATAAAACCAAAACTTCTCCGTAAATACTGCTCCCAAGATTGGCTGACATGCCCCCTAGACAATAACAACCAATGGCCCGCAGGGGGAACTCTTGATCCTAACATCACTCGCGATCTTTTTACCTACTGCCAGCACCTGAAAAAATGGAAGGAGATTCCCTATATCGAAGCTTTTCACCTCCTAGCTCAAAATCCCAGCCTCTGCACCACCTGTTCCCCACCCCAAGTTCTCCTAGCCTGCAAGCCGTCTCCCTCCCCTCCACACACTCCCAGTCCCTCTTCGATTACCTTTGACCCAGCTGACGAACCTCCGCCATACAGGCTTCCCCCTTCAGCCCCTCCCCCTCCTACAACCCCTCCACCCTCTTCCGCCGTGCTGCCACCTCCCCCTCCTCTCCTACAACAGCCCTTCCCCCTTCCTCCCCCACCATCTCCTCCCCCTTTGCCCCCCTCACCTGCCCCTCCCCAGCGGATTGAGCCTGAGCCTTTCAGCCCCCCTCTAACTAAGTCCCAGGAGCCTCCTCCGTCTTTGCCCCCATCACCTGTTTCTCCCCCACAGACTGACCCAGAACCCTTCAGTGCCCCACCGCCGTGGGTCTCCGCTCTCGAGATATCTTCGTCTGCTGCTTAATAGCAGGTCTGAAAAACGCAGCTCGTAAAGTAGTCAATTTTCAAAAGCTCCAAGACATAATTCAAAGGAGGGAGGAGACTCCCTCCGAGTTCTTAGACAGACTCACCCAAGCCCTATTACAGTTACCAGCCTGGACCCAGAAACGCCTGATGGCATACATGTCCTTATGACATACCTCCTAGCTCAAAGCTACCCCGACATTAAAGCTAAACTCAAAAAGTTAGAACAGGGCCCCGCTACCCCACAGACTGAGATCCTAACAGTGGCCTTTAAAGTCTTCCATAACCGGGAGGAGGAGAAAGAATGCCATAAACAAAAGGCTGATCAGGCCAATTTCCAAATGTTGGCCCAGCTGATAAAACCACAACCTGGGCGCCCTTCTACAAACAAGCCCCCCCCAGGAGCTTGTTTCAAGTGTGGAAAAGAAGGACATTGGTCAAGGGCGTGCCCCTCCCCCAGATCTCCCAACACCCCACGCCCCAGATGCCACAAAAAGGGCCACTGGGGGTCTGATTGCCCAGCCACCCGAAGGGGAGGCTGGACAACAACCCCCATCCTAAGCCCGCCGTGGTGGGGCTGGCAGAAGAAGATTGACGGGGCCCAGGGGCTTCTCGCCCGACCATTTCCATCACCAAACAGGAGCCCAGGGTTACTTTAATAGTAGACGGTCGCCCCATCTCCTTCCTCCTAGACACAGGAGCCACCTTCTCAGTCTTGCGGGAATACCGGGGCCATACCACACCTGCCATTACTCCTATAGTCGGGGTAGGAGGTAAACAGATTTTCCAATTAAAAACCCCCCTGTTTTATGCACAATCCAGGACAATCCCATACCTTTCTCCCACTCCTTCCTGGTTACGCCCCAGTGTCCCATCCCCTTACTAGGACAGGACATCTTTTCTCTCCTCCATGTTTCCATAACTATATCCACTCCCACAGGCCCCAGTACTCCCTTTCTAATGGCCCTCATAGCTGACGACACCCCTCTACCCAATGAAAGCTCCAGTTCCGCCCTCATACACCCTGTAAATCCCAAAGTTTGGGACATTACAAGCCCCTCCGTGGCTCTCTGTCCTCCTGCCTCTATCAAATTAAGTGACCCCTCTCAGTATATCTGTCAGGCCCAATACCCCCTAACCACTTCAGCCCTCATAGGCCTCCAACCCATCATTCAAGATCTTTTAAACAAAAATTACCTCAGACCCACTCACTCCTCGTTTAATACCCCCATATTAGCTGTTAAAAAAACCAATGGATCTTTCCACCTCGTCCAAGACCTTTGCCTCATCAATGTGGCCATTGTCCCTATCCATCCCTTAGTCCCAAATCCATACACCCTTTTATTGCAGATCCCTGCCTCGGCCTCCCACTTCTCAGTCCTAGATCTCAAGGACGCATTTTTTTCTATCCCTCTGGACCCCTCCTCCCAAGATTTTTTTGCCTTCACCTGGACGGACCCATACACAAGACATTCTGAACAACTCACTTGGACAGTTTTGCCATAAGGCTTCCGAGATAGTCCCCATATTTTTGGATAGGTCCCAGCTCAGGACCTCAAACAGTTTCATCATGATCACTCTGAGTCCACCTTATTACAATACGTGGGTGATCTTCTACTCTGCAGTCCCTTGTGGGAACAGTCTCAACTTGACACTGCCTCCCTACTTAACCTTCTAGCTTCCAGAGGTTACCAGGCATCCCCTGTCAAAGCTCAAATCTCTTCCCCTTCTGTCACTTACCTTGGATTCCTTCTATCTCAACAAAGAAAGTCCATTACCTTAGACAGAAAATGGCTCCTCTCTGACCTGCCCGTTCCCAAAACCAAGACAGAAATCCTTTCCTTTCTAGGTCTGGCTGGGTATTTTAGAGCGTGGATCCCTAACTTCTCCCTGTTGGCAAGGCCCCTATACGACCTCAGCAAGGGCCCCCCTGAAGAACCATTACCCTCCTCACCCTGACATTCCTTCATTAAGCTCCATCGAGCCCTTGTGGAAGCCCCAGCTCTCCATCTTCCTGATTTGTTGAAGCCCTTCTCATTATATACATTCATGAGAGGTCCAGTCAAGCTCTAGGAGTCCTAGGCCAATATTATGGCCCATCCTTTGCCCCAGTAGCTTATCTTTCCAAGCAGTTAGACCCCACAGTTCGGGGATGGGTCCCCTGCCTACGGGCATTAGCCGCTAGACAGCTCTTGCAGAAGGAAGCTCATAAACTGACATTTGGGGTGCCCCTTACCATTCTGTCCCCACATCACCTAAAGGATCTCTTAACCTACAAAAGTTTATAGACTCTCCCTCCCTCCAGACTCCTGACCTTATTGTCCTCTTTCCTCCAAAATCCAGACATTTCTTTCCTTCCCTGCCCGCCCCTGAATCCGGCCACTCTTCTTCCTCTACCCTACTCTCCTCATACTCCCTCGCATGATTGCCTGGAAGCCCTTCACAACTTCCTTCCATGCCACTCCATGATCTCTAAAGGAGCCCTCTCACACTCCGACCTCATCTGGTTTACTGATGGGTCCTCCTTTAAACATGAGGGCACCCATTACGCAGGATACACAGTAGTCTCCCTTGAAGACATCATCGAGGCACAAGCTCTACCCCCCTGGTACAACCAATCAACAGGCCGAACTCATTGCAGCCACCAGAGCTTGCACTCTGGCCCGGGACACGTCTCTCACACTGTACACTGACTCCAAATACGTATTCCACATTCTCTTGTCTCACGCGGCAGTATGGAAAGAATGAGGCCTCCTCACCACAAAAGGAAATTCCATTACTAATTCAGCCTTAATTACTAAACTTCTAGAGGCTTCACAACTCCCACACCAACTGGGCATAGTCCACTGCAAATCACATCAAAAGGATGACTCCCCCATTACAAGAGGTAGCAATAAAGCTGACAGAGTAGCCCAGTCAATTGCCCTATCAGAAGAAGCACCAGACAGTGATCCATCTGCCCCTGTGGTTTTAGCCTTATCACAAGACACCCTCTGTTCCCAGGACAAAGAGTCTCTCTTCCGCCTCTTACACGATCTGTTCCATCCTAGCCCCCAATCCTTAATCCATTTTTTACAATCCTTTTTTTCTCTCTTTCCTGAAGACAAAACCCTACTTGACCAAATCACCCGCAGGTGCACCATTTGCCAACCCACTAACCCTAATACCCCCCTCAAGGCCCGACCCTTCCCGGCTCATCAAGCAAGGGGTAATGTCCCCGCCGCAGATTGGCAAATAGACTTCACTAACATGCCACCCGTACGGCGTACCAGATACTTACTCGTGTTAGTAGATACATTTTCAGGATGGGTCGAGGCTTTCCCCACCACTAACAAACGAGCGTCCACAGTTGCCTCTATCCTCCTCACCCAGATCTTTCCTAGGTTCAGGATGCCCACTTCCCTTCAATCAGATAACGGCCCTGAGTTCACTGCCCAAATCATTCAGAACCTCTCCAAGTAAGTCGCTCTCACTCCCCTGGCATCTACACTGTCCTTATCGACCACAGGCTTCGGGAAAAGTAGAAAGAGCCAATAGGACTCTAAAAGACATCCTGACCAAACTGTCTCTAGAACTACACCTTGACTGGGTTTGCCTACTTCCCTTAGCTCTACTCCGCATTCGGGCCCTCCCAAAGAAACCTTCCTTCTTGTCACCCTTTGAGATCATGTATGGCCGCCCAATTCTATCCCCAGGGCTCCCTTCCCACAAAGGACCAATTCCTCCCAATATGGACCTTCTGCTACTCTCTGTCCTCCACACCGAATTGTGGAAATATCAGGATTGGCTCCTTCCTGATCCATCCGCCTCCCAAAACCCTCCTGTCTTACAGCCCGGCCAACTAGTGTTTTATAAGCCACCAGAGGATCGGCCCTTTCTCACCCCAAAATGGGAAGGTCCACACCCAGTTATTCTCTGCACCCCCTCGGCCACCAAGCTCTTACTGCCTGATAACTCTGTCACCCCTTGGATTCATATCTCCAGGTTGAAACCAAACACCCAGGACCCACCTTCTCTGGACACCCAAGACCCATCAGTCACAATCCAGAGTCCTTCGGATACAGCTGAAGACACTGTCTACACTACCAAGCCTCATCCCTCTGAACCCTTGAAACTCCGCATCTCCCATTCACCCCCTTTGCCATCCATACCCGAACCATGACTTTTTCCTCCTTTACTGCTCTCTCGCTTTTTTTCCTCATTCCTATTGTCTTCCCCACCACCCCAGCCTCCTTTGTATGGTGATTCAAAGTCAGACAGACTTACACACAGCATCAAACAAAAGTTACTACCTTCATTGCCACATCAGACTGCCCTCTGAAAGGCTGCTCCGAGCCTTTATACCTCCACTTTCCTCCCTCCACCGAGTGTTCACTAGCAGCTACCTTTATTCTCCCTACCTCTGCTTCCTCTATGACCAAAAACAAGCCTACTGCAGGCAATGGCCAGACACATATGGGGGATGTCCCTATAGGTCTTGTGCCATTCACTACATGGGTAACTCCCGGTACCCACAGTATTACTCCTCCAACCATTTCATAAAATATCCCAACAACTCATTCTCCTTATCAATCCCAGATCCCTGGAACTCTCGATGGGCCACCGGAGTCACAGCCTCAGTTTACTATGGGGGGGTCCTTGACCTCCCACAGTACCCTTCATATCTCTCGAGAGTATGTTCCCTCTCATTCCCAGATGTCTCAAGTTGCATCAGATATCGGACATTCCGAAAACAGTCATTGTCCAAACTCTTGACGGCGCCTCTTCATCTTCTTACCCCCGCTCCTACTCTTGGTCACAGCTCATTCAAGACACCACCATCTTTCTCAACCACACCCTCAACACCGCCAATTGTTTCTTGTGCACATCACTACAGCACCCACTGCTGGCTGCCATGCCCCTTAATATTTCCAACTACTCCTTCCATGCAGAAGGACAACCCTTCCGTCCCCTGGCAAACATACCCCTATGGGAACCAGAATACGTAAACAATCTCACCATCCACCACTGTGTAGGCCCAACCCCTGCCCCCTCCAGCGCACTTCACTGCCTCTCTATCTACACCCCTACCTCCGGCTCTAAGACTTTTATGCAACTGGGACACTTCTTTTGGTGTAATGGCAGTCTTTTCAACTCACTGCCTCCCAACTGCAGCACACCCTGCATTCTCGTCACCCTAATCCCACAGCTTACACTTTACAGCATGGCAGAATTCCTTGAGCTCCAACCTCCCTTGCCCTTGATGCCAAGTTGGCAAAATCTCTAATCAAACTTTCAACCAGCTTTTACTCAGGAACTACCAGCTTTTAGCCACAGAAGATCCCTCACCCTCACGTAACCTCCTCACCACACGCTGAGATGGACCCCTCTCTCCGCTGGAAACTGTTCCTGGAAACAATGGCTGCAGATGCCTGGCTTCTGGCACCCGTGTCCTCTTGGCACCATTAGAATCAACAAGTCCTCGACCTATGGTTACAGGGAACCTTCATTGATTTCCAACCTGAAGAAGTCCACATCTACTCGTCCTTACTGTGGGGAGTCCTATCAACCCTTTCCTCCCAGTCCTCAAGCCCTCACTCCCTTCTCTGCCCCCGTTCAGCAGGAAGCAGTCAGAGAGAAAGCAACATCCACAACCCCATAGAGGAGAAAGGGGGGAATGAAGGGCCCCCACCCATAAGATGGCGAACCTCCTGCTTCTCTTCCGAGTCCTTGGTTCCCGCAGGCGCCACCTGAAGCCCAATCACCTCTCTCCCCCCTCCCACTCCCAGCACCTAGCCAATAGCCACCAGCCCCGTAGAAGTGACACCACAATCACCCCATGCCCCTTCCTATATAACCCAGCACCTTTCCCTAATAGAGCGGAATTCTCCGGTGAATTGCTGCTGTGTGTCGCTCCTTTCCCTTCAAGCTCTATGCAGTGTGGCAAGGTCCACACAAAGGCAGGTATACCAGGAGCGTCAAGGATCATCAGTGGTCATATCTGAGGCAGGCTATCATCTTCTAAGTTTCTATCATATTGCTATATTTTACCTTTAATGGTGCTTATCTGAAATTATCTAATTTGTTTGTTTAAGACCCATTTCCTCCCACTGGAATATAAGTTTACTGGGGAATTTCATCTTTTTATTGTATCCTCAGTACCTGGAACAATGTCAGGTGCATAGCTGATGCTCAATATTGAGCCTGAGATAGGTGCTATTATGCTAGTTCAGATGCCAAATAAGAGATTTAGAGATGTTAAATAATTTGCCTGAAGTCACAAAGATAGTAAGTGCTGGAGCTGGGATGCCAACTTATGCATGCATAGGGACTAACACATGCAGTCTACATGGGCAGTATTGCATCCAGTGCTGTCATTCTGCAAGTGTAGTTTTGTGTGGAAGTGGAGAACAGGACAGAAGTCAGGAGAAGGGATGGGAGAATTCCTTGGTAATTGGAAATATTAGGAGTATGTAAGTATATGTCTATATAAATGTATGTATGTGTATGGTGGATATGGTTTTCAGATTGGACAGAGAGAGAGAATGTGTGAGTATGGTACCTAGATCTTTAAAAGGGAGATAATGTACTCTAATGGCTATTATGATGTAGACCTAGAGATAATACTTTGACTTTAGTCTTACTTATGTCAAAATTCTTTCAAATATTTGTCTCTGAGGAGCATCCTTATTAAAATGACTAAGTAAATTTTCCTTTAAAAATCCCACAAACATATTATGCTCAGTGAAATAAGCCAAGCGGAGAAAGAAATACCAAATGATTTCACTCATCTGTGGAGTATAAGAACAAAAGAAAAACTGAAGGAACAAAACAGCAGCAGAATCACAGAACCCAAGAATGGACTAACAGTTACCAAAGGGAAAGAGACTGGGGAGAATGGGAGGGTAGGGAGGGATAAGGGCGGGGAAGAAGAAAGGGGGTCTTACGATTAGCATGTATAATGTGGGGGGTGGGGGAAAGGGGAGGGCTGTGCAGCACAGAGAAGACAAGTAGTGATCCTACAGCGTCTTGCTATGCTGATGGACAGTGACTGTAATGGGGTTTGTGGGAGTGACTTGGGGTAGGGGAGAGCCTAGTAAACATAATGTTCTTCAAAGAAATAAAAATGTATAAATTAAAAAAAAAATCCCACAAACAATTTAAGTCATTATTTGACCAGCAAGCATATTGCCAAATTACACATGGATTGCTAACTTGATTATGTTTGTGGGAATTAACCATTTTCTGGATTATTTGCCAGAAAAAGAAAAGCACTGCCTGTTGGCCACCCACTCTCCATTTTCCTTCCTGGCCTTGTGAGGGAGGGCCCCTCACACCCATCAAGCATACAATGGAGTCCTCTTAGAACAATGCCTCACACACCCCCTCTCTTGGCCCAGGAAATGGAAAATTGAGGGAGGCATGGAGGGAAATGATTATAAAAGGCCCTCACTTACTCTCCCTCCTCTGAAGCATTCTGGGGGCTGAGTTTCGTCTGTGTGGAGGGGTCTTTGGTCTTTGAGTGAGACCAGGGTGAGATCCAGGAAGAGGTACAGAAGTGGTCTGCTAAGGCTGGCTCTGATCTAGCCTGGAAGAAAAGTTGGTAGGGGGGGTGTCCCTGAGTTTCTTCAGGGCTCAGCCCAGCTCATCAGAGTAGGAAAGCAGAGGGAGATTCTGCACAGAAGGCCTACTCAGGAAAAATGAAAGCATTTGCATTTAGTTTGAAAGTATCCTCAGGCACCTGTGGATAGCTGTACTTAGTTGGACCAAAACCAGATGTGGCTGAAAGATTGAAATAAGCTCCTCCCTCAGACTAGTGAGTTTGTCTTCACGTAGGCTCACCACATAGTTGACTCTAGGCAGACTCTAGGAGGGGCCCACCTTTCCATTTCCATGACTTCCTTGGGAGGGGCCATGGCACAGGGACCAGAACAAAGGATTTAGGGTTTGCTTCAGTTTGTGCCCTTGGCCTTGCACTTACTAGGTGACCATAGGCAAGTTACTTACTTCTCTGTGCATCCATTTTCTCAAAGGTAAAATGAAAATAATAATAGTTTTACTTCACAGAGTAGTTGTGAAGATGAAATTGAGATAACACACGTAAAGTTGTTAGAGCCATATGTGGTATTCAAGAATTTATTAACAAAGGTATATGCAACAATACTGATTGTTGGGTGCCAGGTGCAGAAGGTGAAGGAGACCTGGCTCTGGCTCCCTATGAAACTTACACTTCACTGCGTATGGCGGGGTGGTAGGCAGAATAATGGCCCCCCAGAGGTCCATGTTCTAATCCCTGGAACTGGTGACTATATTAGGTTATGTGGCAAGGGGGAGTTAAGGTTGCAGATGCTAAACTGGCTTTAAAACAGGGAGATTGTTCTGGATTACCCAGGTGGGCTCACTGTAGTCACAAGAGTCCTTTAAAGACAGAAGAGGGAAGAAGAGTGTCTGAGTGATGCTGTGTGAGAGGGACTCGACCGCTGGTTTTGAAGATGAAAGAGGGACAGATGCTAAGGAATGCTGGTGGCCTGCAAGGAAATGAATTCTCCAAAAGGAACACAGCCCTACTGATCTTGATTTTAGCCCAGTGAGACCCATTTCAGACTTCTAACCTCCAGAACATTAAGATAATACATTTGTGTTGGTCAAGCCACCAAGTTTTTGGTAATTTGTTACAACAGCAATAGGAAACTAATACTAACATAGAAGAGAAATAAGTTAACAAATGAATATATACTGTAATTTCAGGTAATGATATGTACTAGGAAGAAAATGAAGTAGGTTCAAGGATAGAGAATGATGGCAGTGGAGACTCTTAGATGATCAGCTGAAAGACTCAAGAGGCTTGACTGAAATGAGAGGCTGAGGCCATGGCTCTGCATCCTGGGTTGTGGGGATAGAGCCTACAAAGACCTTAAAGAGAGAAAGACCTTGTATAGAAGGGTCAGCGTGGCTAAGTGTGGATAAAATGAGAGTTCCTGTGGCCAGGATTCTCACCTGGCCCTGGTTGACTAGCTCACTGAACACCTGTGGGCAAGACATGGCTGTTGACTCTATATAAAGAGCTCCGCCCAGTGCTCTGCATGCAACATGGTGGCAGGGCTGCAAGGCTGCAGGAGAGCAGAGCAGAGGCTGGAGCAATGGCAGCGCCGAGCACAGAGGCCCAGAGGGCAGCTGTGCGGGACGACTGTGCAGAGAGGCCCAGAGGACGGCTGTGTGGACAGAGGAGCCCAGAGGCAGAGATCGGCTTGCTGCATACAGGCTTGCTCTGAGTGAATGGGATTTTAGTGACTGACCTGCTACCTGGAAATAAAGTTGGGAATAACCCTTTCACCCCAAGAATGTTCTACTGCCATTTCTTTGGTCACATTGAATCCATAGTGAACTTGCCCAGGGCTGAAACCCATTGGCAAGACACTGAAGCATAGTGGGCAAGTGGAAAAGTAGTAGGAGATGAGATCACACAAGGCAGAAGGCAGATTCTGCAAGCTTTTGGCATTTGGATTTTATTCCCAGTGTGATAGGAAACCTTTGGAGAAGAACCATTTGAGAGGGGTGATATGAACTCATTTATATTTTACAAAGCTCCCTCAGGCTGTGTTGTGGGGAATGAACTGGAAAGAGTTAAAAAGTGGAGGTAACAAACCAAATTAGGAGGACACTATGGAAAAAGATGGACTAGAGTTAGTGGGTAGTGATTGTGGTGGTGAGAAAGAGTTGGATTCTAGACATATCTTGGGGGTTAGAACTGACTGGACTTTATAATGGTTTGGATATGGGATTTGAGTGAAAGAAACAAATAAAGGATGCCTCCTGGGCTAGGGCTGGAGCAACTAGGTGAATGGACATGCCATTTTCTTACATGAAGAGATAGGAAAAAGATGGTTTGGAAGGTAAAAATCCAGAATGTTCACCTCATAAATGCTTAAAGATTATTATCAGTATCTGACTCACCCGACACACTGGACTATTGTTATTTCTCATCTTCAAATCTCTGTTCACGATATTTCCTCCATTTGGGACTTCCTCCTCCCCCACTGTTGTCCAGGGTACAATTCATATCCATCCTTTAAGTTCCGTCTCCAATGTCACCTCTTTTCTACTTTCACTACAGGAGAGATCTTTCTTTTTTTGACTCCACAGAGGCTAGTGTTTGTCTCTTTAATAGTTTGCTTTTGGACCTTATTTATTTAGGTGCCTTATTTCTCTACTGGATGGTAATGTCCTTGAAGGCAGAAATATGTATCCTCTTCTTGAATTTTCTGCTGCATAGTGACTTGCGTATAGGAGACACCCAGTAAACGATTGCTGAATCAGTTGAATGTTATGGAGAAGACTGCATTGAGTGGGGGATTTGCAGTAGGTATTTTCTGAGGCTCGTTCCTGCTCTAAGATTTCACAATTCATTTGATTGTAGTTTGGTCGTCCCTACTACTCAGAAGGTTTCTAGGTTGCATAGCTCTGTACTTGAAGGAATGCATGAAGAATGCATTCTACCTTCAATTGCAGCCCAAGGAAACACCCTAATTTGGAAGGAATTATTGGGTTTATAGATGCAAAGATGGTTTTCCGATGCCAGATATGAATTGTTTCAGATCATTTGCAGTTTTTTACTACCTACCTTTTCTTTCTACTCTTTCCCCTCTTCAAATAATAGAGACAACTTTACAACAGGTCAAAAACAGGAAGTGATGGTAGAATGTCAGTATTGCCTTCAATGATTCCACTTCCACAACTACACAATATTCTCATGGACTATATATTTAATGACTTAATTTTGGCAGCACATACATATGCATCCATTTCCAATGCCAATATATTCAAAGATTACTTAATGAAATATGCAGTTAAGGGAAGTTGTTCTTAGCAATAATCTGTGTTTTTACCTTTATCCATGTATCCCTTAGCTTTTGCTACAGGGCAAATAATCCCATGACATAGAAGCTTAAAATAACAACCATTAATTTAATTCTTAATCCTGTAGTTTGGCTATGTGAGCTAGAATAGTTGAGAAATCTGGCCTGGTTGTGGCTGATTTTGGCCAAGTTCACTTACTTTATATGGTGGCAGCAAGATTCCACAAGTGAGAAAGGAATTATT
Organism: Manis pentadactyla; assembly: GCF_030020395.1. Classification (NCBI taxonomy): domain Eukaryota; kingdom Metazoa; phylum Chordata; class Mammalia; order Pholidota; family Manidae; genus Manis; species Manis pentadactyla. Next base: position 32,039,998 of record NC_080023.1, on the reverse strand, counting down.
CAAAGTCTCTTGAGACCCAGGCTCTGAACTTTTCAACATTGCCTCTGCCACATTCTATTGTCCAAAGCAAGTCACAAGCCCCGCTCGGATTCAGAGGGTGGAGACTTTTCCTCCTGATGGAAGGAGGAACAAAGTTGCATTGCATAGGCTACAGGTACAGGGAGGGTTGAAGAATTGTAGCCATTTTTGCAATCTGTGGCAATCAGTGTGCTTTTGCCTTAAGTAACAGAAAATTGAACTTGAATTTGCTTAAGCGATAAAGATACATTATCTCACAAAATCAGAAGTTTGGAGAAAAAGTGATTACAGGGTTATTTCAACTGCTTAGCAATGTCATGCCATTGTGGTCCTAAGTTTTCTTTTATTCAGCTTTCCACTCTGTCATTCTTAGAATGTTTGGTTTTGTCCACATTTTAACAAGATGTTCATGACAGTTTCAGTCTTTATTTACAGCTGACAAAGTCCAGAGGAGAGAAATGGAATATTTCTGTCTTGTGTCTCCTTTCAGAAATGAGGAAAATCTACCCAGAGGCCCTTGCGGTCTTTCCACTGGCTCCCATTACAGCATGAGCCTTTGCCTGAGGAGACATAGATCGAAAAACTCTGCCTGTTAGCTTCATACTACTGGCTTTTAAGGTAGTTCAACGGGAATCGGGTGCTGAGCTGTGTGTACATTTCTCTCAAGCTGCATTTCTAGCAGTTTAGGAATGTTGAATGTAGGGCAACTATTTCTACCCAGAAAGTAGATTTGGGTTTATCCTTCTGGATATTCCTACCACTGCAGTGATTTCTTTAACAACAACAGATGGTGAATATCTGTGCAAACAAAACCAATTCAGCTGGTAGGAGGTGATGACTTTGGCTCATGGAATTTCAAGTAAATTAGAACAAATAATTTAAAAACACCTGTTACGTGGTTCTTATTTTGATAACTTGTCTGCTTCTTAAGCCATGTAATAGGAAGTATATTTCTTTAAATCTCAGAGGCTACTGATGAGGTTTAAGTTTCACAGTCTTAAACAGCAAATAAAGAATAAATGGATGAAAAAATAGCCAGCAGCTAGGAAACTTTAAAGCTTTTGTTTACGGAGTACATTTGTCCTTAATTAAATTTCACAACCTCTATTAGTTCTCCTGTCTTTACAATTTGACCAGGAGGGACATATATGGCAAATAAAAGTATCTTTTTTCTAGAAAGTCTCAGGTAAAATGTGCCTCTCCTTTAACTGTTCTCCATAAATAAAATGTCATGTAAAAAGGCCCTCACCTTAGCAACTGTCAACTGAATCAGCTTTATGAAGACACAGCAAAACTGCAAGAAAACCTGCAAGTAAACCTACAGAGAAGGCCTGGGTAATTTTTTTTTTTAATTTAAATGTAAATTTCAATAATGTGAAATTTAAAAAACATAATGATTTCTGACCACCCTTTGAGAAAGACTAGCTACGTAACTTTTAAGGAAATAGAGTTTAAATTTTAAAAAAGAAGAAGTTATCCTGAAAGGCAAGCTTGAAAATCATTTTTCTACAGTTTCCTTCTATTTATGATTTGTTTGAATATCTATTTTTTCTCCTTGTTAAACTGCTTACACTTGAAAAGCTTTTCCTCTTTCCCTAAGTATCCTGTTAAAGTGAAATCATCCAGTGCATGTAGTGAATTCCACTCTCAGGGTTTCTTTTATTAGTATTTTGGTCCTTTGGTAAAATCTTGGCAAGCTTGCGGGTAGGGAAGGTTTGGAGTTGTCAATCCTCTCGCCTATAACAACTTAAAATATCTAAGACAGGACTTTTGAAGGTAAACTACGATGTTTGTAGGGGAGAATTAACAACACAGATAATTGGTTAATGATCAAATGTTGGCAACAAAAGTATAAATCTAACATGATTGACCTAGAATATACCATTTTTAAAAGTCACATATTGTAAGGGTGATAGAGTTCAGACATCAGGGTAAGATACTGGTTAGGAGGAAATTTGGGGTAGATTTCATTTAAGAATATTAGATATTTTCTAAGAACAAAAAACTGCATAAGAAACATAAGATCATTTTTTTGCCCCCACCCCCAATATATACACGGAAGAAAGCCTGAAAGTATTGCCCCCAAGCTGTGTTATCTGTGATTGTTTCTGGGTGGTCCCTACTTGGGAGCAATGCCCCACTGGGTTTAGTTTTGGTAGATGGCCTTGCCCTTGTTGTCTGTGGAAGCTGAAAGGGGAGCACCTTCCTTGCTCATTGCCTAGCAACCACAGTGTGGTCATATGAACAAGGCTTAGGCCCTGCAGTTTCCACCTGGAACTTCAAAACTTGGGTGTGTGACATGGGACCTGGAGTAAGGTGAAGCAGGTGAGGCATCTAAGGTGCTAGAGTGTAAAACTTCAGGAGGCACCCATTCTCAGAGTCGTGCAAATGTTGTTCTGTGACTGGCTGGTTGCCAGGGACTGGGGAGAAGGGGAAATGGGGAGTTACTCTTTAATGGGTTTCTGCATTTGCACGACTCTGAGAGTATGTGCCTCCTTCTATTTTGTGTCCTAGGCTTCTGACTTGCTTCCTCAAGTCTCAGCCTGATATGACAGTTGGACAATCAGCAGGAAGATCATCACAGATGACAATGGAACGATGGTAGTGTTGTGCTAGTGACAACAGAAACAATGATGATGGTGGCAATGGCTGGGTGCTGCTGACTCCAGTGGTGGCATCTTGTACATTGGGATGACTTGGCTCTGGATTTCATGGGAAAGACTCCTGGTTCTCCTGCCTTTGATTTTGTCAGCTCCTTAATAACCCTTCCAACATATTCTTTTCTACTGGAGTAAACCAGAGTTGGTTTCTGTTGCTTGCAGCCAAGAGCCCTGATTAACACAGTGGGATTGTGAGCCATTTTGTTTCCCTTTATCCTTTGCTATGTTTTCATTGTTTACGTAAACCAGATTACCTTTTCATGGACAGGTAAATATTTTTAGCAACTTGTTCTGTCTTCAGGTAGACTAAAGTATAAAAAGTGGCCTCCAGAGTGGGTTAATTCAGCAATTCAGTGAAGTTAACATCAAGGATCTACATTATTTCCATCTCTTCCCTGTTCCATGGTTAATGTTGGCTTCCTCTTCAGGTTGGTGGCAACCTGGCTGTAGCAATTTCAAGAATTACATGCAGAAATGATTATGTCTAGAGAAAGACAGTCTCCTCCTATGATGCTTTCTAAAGGATAAGGACAATTTTCCAGGATCCCCATTGCTGATTTCATTCTCACTTTATTGGCCAAAACTGAGTCCCATGCCTAAGCATGGCCTAACTTCAAACAAGGATAATATTCTTAGACCAATCAGACCTATTCCTAGAGCTGGGTTAGTTTCCTGTGAGGCACATGACACTCTAAGTGAGGGGTAACTAACTGAAAAAAAAATTGGAATTCTCTTAGGAAGGAAAACGATTGAATAGAGGCTGGATAGTCAACCTGCAGTAGCTGTAATTTGTCATGCCACCTTGTTGAGTTTTGCTCACTTTTGGGTATGTGGCTGCAGTCTGAGTATTAATGTACATACAGGCACACCTTATTTTACTGTGATTTGCTTTGCTGTGCTTCACAGATCTGCATTTTTTTTTTTTTGTAAATTGAAGGTTCAAGACTTCAGGGGAGGAAGTAACCAGAGATGTGGTAGAAATAGCAAGAGAGTAGAATTAGAAGTAGAACCTGATGATGTGAATGGCTGCAATCTGATGATAAAACTTGAATGGATGAGGAATTGCCTCTAATGGATGAGCAAAGAAAGTGGTTTCTTGAGGTGGAATCTACTTTTGATGAAAATGCTGTGACAATTGTTAAAATGACAATAGGGGATTAGTAATATTACCTAAATTGATAAAGCAGCTGTAGGGTTTGAGAGGATTGACTCCAATTCTGAAAGAAATTCTACTGTGGGTGAAGTGCTACAGAGAAATCATTCATGAAAGGAAGAATCAATCAGTGTGGCAAAATTCATTGTTGTCTCATTCTAAGAAATTACTACGACCTTCAGCAACCACCATCCTGATCAGTCAGCAGCCATCAACATCGAGGCAAGACCCTCCACCAGCAAAAAGATTATGACTCATAGAAAGCTCAGGTGCTGGTTAGTATTTTTTAGCAATAAGGTGTTTTAAAATCAAGTCAAAAATTAACATTTTTTAAGGCGTAGTGCTATTGCACACCTAATATATTTTGTTATAGTGTAAGCATAAGTTTTGCATGTACTGGGAAACCAAAGTGTATTTGACTGGCTTTATTACAATGGTCTGGGACCGAACCTACAATATCTCGGGGTATGCCTGTAATGTGTTTTCTTAAGTAACTGTGAATCCTATCTTTTGATACCAGTTTTAAAATGATGACTAGAGCATAGCAAAATGGTGCAGCCACTGTGGAAGAGAGTATGGCAATTCTTCAAAAAATTAAGCAGAACTATCATATAATCAAGTAATTCCATTTCTAGGTATTTTAAAGAATTAAATACAAGGTGTCAAATATATATATTTGCACACTCATGTTCACAGAAGCATCACAATAGCCAAAAGGTAGAGGTAACCCAACTGCCCCCTGGCAGGTGAATGGAGAAACAAAATGTGGCAGGTGTATATGTATAGACATTATTCAACTTTAAAAAAGAAGGTAATTCTGATACAAGCTAAAACATGGATGAACCTTGAAGACACTGTAAGTGAAATAAGCCAATCACAAAAGGAAAAATCCTGTATGAGTCTACGTACATGACGTACTTAGAGTAGTCAAATTCAGAGACAGAAAGCAGAGCGGTGGTTGCCAGGGACTGGGGAGAAGGGGAAATGGGGAGTTACTCTTTAATGGGTTTCAGTTTGGCAAGATGAAAACAGTTCTGCACAGCAATATGAGTGTACTTAATGTCAGTGAACTGTACACTTACAAATGGTTCAAATGGTAAATTCAATGCCATGGATATTTTACCACAGTTTTAAAAAAAATCGTAATTTTTTTTTAAGCCTGTAAGGGTTAATTTTATGTGTTGGCTTGGCAGTGCTATCTGTTGTTTGGTCAAACACCAGTCTGTATGTTGCTGGGAAGGTACTTTTTTAGATCCAATTAACATTTAAATCAGTAGCCTTTAGTTCTGTTTCTCTGGAGAACCCTGACTAACATAGCTACGTTTTTCATAAACATTATATGGTATTTACATAAATGTTATAATTAAACAAACACCCTCCTATCCTTGTGACTAGAAGATGTGGAAAAATAGAAGACCCAAAGTTGCAAATCACAGCAAGCCTGGGCCAAATGTCCATGGACCGGGTGGAAGTTGTGTAGGAACATGTGAGGAAGTGTGTGGACGGGAAATACCCATGGAGCTTTCCCCTTAGCCTGGAATTCCCTTCCCTCACAAAATCCCCTACTGGGTTCCTTATGAAGCTATACAGAAGAAGAGCTGATACGACAAGCACTCAACAAAATCTTAGTGGCTTCTATTATTATTTTAGGGGAAGATGTGTCTTTTATGATATTTCCTTTTATGTGGAGGAAGCTCCACTAGGGGAATAGTCTGGCCTCTCCCTCCTCTTTCTACTCATAGTTGGCTGAGTTTATAAGAAGAAATGAAGTGTATTAGTCTCTTAGAGCTGCTGTAACAAATTAGCACAAATTGAATGGCTTAAAACAACAAATGTATTTTGTGCAGTTCTGGAGGCCCAGAGTCTAAAATCAAGGTGCGGACAGCGTTGGCCCCTTTTGGAGGCACTGAGGAGGAATGTGTCCCATGCCTCTCCCCGCTTCTAGCCGTGGCCAGTGCTCCTTGTTCTTGGCTTGTAAGATGCATCACTCTGATCTCTGCCTCCGTGGTCACATGGCCTCCTCCACCCTGTCTTCTGAGGACACTTACCATTTGATTTAGGGCCCACCCTAATCTAGAATGATCTAATCTCAAGATCCTTAATTACATCTGCAAAAATGAGCTTTTTTACAAATAAGTTTACAGTTACACGTTTTGGGTTTATGTGTCTTTTGGGGGCCACCATTCAAGCCACTACACCAAGCACGTGCATTCTAGCCTCTTCCTCCCCTTTTCTTCTTGGGGTCAGCGTGCCTGCTGAGAACATGTGTCCTGCTTGGATTCTACTGTTGTAGGTCTTAAAGGAGTCTTGCCCGCTGTCAGAGAGCCTACCATGGCAATGCAGTCCTTGTGACTGCATGGGTAAATCTGTCTACTTTTGGGTTCAGAACTGGAAACCCAATAAGTTGCAGCCATAAACTCTTACTTATTTTTCAGCATCAACTTTATCAAGGAAAGGTGATAGTTTGGTCTCCCATCTGCCCTATTCTTCTATTCTATTTCTCCATTAGTTTAGAATTCAGGAATGGAAGAAGGGTTTCCTTTACCCAACCAACTTGAAAATTCAGTTAGTAATACTTAAGGCTCAGCTCTTTCAATGTCTTTCAGTGTCTGCCGCTTTCTGTATACTTCCCTCACTATCACAGGTGGAATTAGCCATCTCTCTTGGGCCTCTACACTCTGTATTATCTCCTGCTGGTACTTCTTTTCTCCTGGGCTACAGCTGTTCACAGGCTATCTCCCATTTTGCAAACCTCCTGAGCCCCATTCCTTTGTGGTCTAGGAATAAATGATTGGGACAAGCAGGCACTACATTTTGAAACCCAGATATCCTCCCAAGAATACACAGCACAGGATGTCTGATTAGCCACCATACATACAGTTAGTCTGTCATGCTTTTGATTTCATTGTCATCTTTGTTTTCTTTGCTGTTATGTGTCATGAATAAGAAAGTAAATCTTGTTTTTTTTTCTTTTTTTCTTGGAAGTGGGATTCAAAGTGTCTTGTATTCTTTAGTGAAATCAATTTATGGGTTTTACCTACTAAGAAAGAGTGGCCTTTTATACTACTTTATATATATCTTAAAATTGAGAAATGTTTTCTCTTTGAAAAAGGTTGAGAAATACAAAAATGCATAAGGAAGAGAATAAAACTCACACATCACCCCACCATCCATAGTCTCTGTCATCTTATCTTTCCAGTTTGTTTTTCTCAATTCCATAGTTGAATATATAATTAATTCCCTAATAATACTACATAACTTGTGTGTACTGATTTTTATTTAACATTGTGTCAGTGAGCACTTTCTCTTATTATGGTATATCCTCCAATATGGTTCTTTTGGAAGGTTGTATAATATTCCCTCTTAGCAGTATAATTTATTTGACAGTATTTTCCTCCTATCAAGTGTTCAAGTTGTTTTTAATTTTTAGTTATTTAAAATAATGTTAAAAAATCTTCCATAATTCTGACATTATTTGGAGCAAAGCTGAACAGTTGACACAAACTCAAGATGGTAAACAATACAGTGGAACATCATTCTGGGGAAAAGTCAGCTGATAGGTTTGCCAGCCTCCAACACACCCCTCTTGTGAAGCAGGCTGCTGCAGACAGTGCTGTATGCGTGGGTTCACATGATGTAAACCCGAAGCCCTGCTTTCCTAGCTATAGTGGGTTGGACTGAGGATTGATGCCTGACCCAAAGGCAGCCAGCCACGCATGGGATGTCCAGTAGCCAGTCAAAGACCGATGCAAGAGCTCCACCCAGTGAGGTCACTGTATCATGGATGATGACTACCCAG